>NW_008595596.1:0-43781 GCF_000691845.1 Merops nubicus
TGCCTGCAGCGTGCGGCCGCCGCGGCCGAGCTGCCGTTTGTGACCCGCGCGCCTCCATCTACCGAACTATGTAGCAGCTTAACCCTACTAGGTGTGATAGGTGGGCTGTATATGATAACGGTTAGATAATGGGTTTAGCTCATGCAAAGTAGTTTATGATATTATGAGGTGAAAGTGTGGCGGGGGGGGCGGGGGGGGATGGGGGAGGCAGCACGTGCCAAGGCTCAGGATGTGGTCTTCTAAAATCTCTGCCCACTGGTGTCATTAGTCAGTCCCAAGCTCACAGGTATCTGCAGCTGCATGAATCTTGAAGTGTGGCGAAACTAGCAAGTATATTGTTCAGCTAATCCTACACGGAAATTTTTTAAGATGATGTTTATGATAATAAATTCTCAAAAATAAAGTCAGACAGTCACATATTAATGGCTAAGCATAAAGCCAGCAAAGGCCCTTGATAGGTGTTTGTTCAATACTGAAGAACATCTTCTCTGGTTTTCACTTGTCCTCATTTTTTCAGATGGTGTGTGCAGAAAGTGTGGGCTCTTCCCAAGTGGGTGCAGTGTCTTGTTGTGAATGACAGTGTAGAGCCAGGGGAGCTGCACGTGATGCATAGCCCAGGAAAGCAATTACCAGCTTCTTCTTCACTGCTGCTAGGGCCACACAGAGGCTGAGGGGGCTGCAGCAGCTCCCTGTGATCTCCGTCTGGCAGAGGCTGAATGTGTGCACACATGCACAAAGGCACGTTCAGAATTGCACCTGCACACATTTTAATTTATAGGTGGCATGTTTAAGACAGGGCTAGTCGGTGTTATTCTCAGTTTACATCAGCCTCTTCGTTCTTTTGGACTGTTGGTTGCATTCATGTTTTTAAAGCACTAGTACTAGAGGTGTGGCTACCAAGAGGCTCACTAAACTTCAGAGGAGATTCACAGCTCTTAATATGCTGATTAGACTCCTTTGCTGAATGTTAAAGCTGTCTGATGACAGCTAACATGTAATATGTTTGAGTATCATCTAGCTACCAGATCATTTTAAACATTTCATCCAGTTTAAGTGCTGACTGCTATCAGTGCAACATACACAGAAAATAATCTGACTGTATCAATTTGCTGTGTTCTTGATCTCTCAGATTAAATACAAGTGCTGATAAATAAAAAAGACTCTTTTTTTCCACCCGCTTGTGGGAATACATTACACTGTTCAGACAGACTTTTTTCAGGTTTCACATTTTACCCAGACACTCAGCTCTTCCCAACTACTCTGACCTTTTGAGACACAGAGATTGAAGTTTTCCACTAGTTACTGTTAGCATTAGCTTAAATGAGTACATAATAAACGATTTAATTATCAGTGGCTCATATGTAACACTTCACATGGGAAGTACTTTGTAAGCATTCATTAAAGGTGGCACAACAACCAATGGGTAACAGCTAGGAGAGCTGTTACCAGTCTGATGAGAGACATCATTATTAGCCTCCATTTACCCACAGCCTCCACAGCGAGATAACATAATTACGCCTCTCCTGTGGGACAGAAGCACGCATTCAAGATCTGCAACTGCCTTTGACCCCCTTCTCAATGGCTGTTTTATAAAAAAAGACTGTGACAGTTCAGCAGTTTCAAAGGATTTGGATAGGTGTTGCATTAAAAAAAGAAACATGACTAAGTTTGAATCCCACATGCTCCAACTAAAAGTAAAAAGAAGCCATGTCTATATACCCCCCCCAGTAACCTAGTGCCCAGTCATACTCTACAAAGTGTTGTCTTGTGAAGACTGTAAACAATAACCCACAAGTAAATCAGGTTCCTTACCAGATTACCTGTTGTACTGGGCTTGCACTTATAACCACTACTTCTATGAGTCATATTAGCTCATGTGCAACACAGGTCTGACACAACTGTGTCTTCTATTAGCCTGGCTTCTGTTACTTGTGATCCCTCTGCAACACGTTCCTTTTCATGGTACCAAAGGAAAAGTAGCAGAAACCAACGAACATCTGATTGCACAATGCTGAAAAGCCTGGAAAGTGTCCTTGTGGGGAGGTAACTTAGAAGGACATTGATGTGGTGAATAGCTGTTGGTTTTCTCCTCAGAGGGCAAATCCGTTCCTTGTAAATGTACAAAACCGTTTCAAAGAAGCACTGATTCCTACACCAGCTTCTCCTCTTTGGAGCAGACCAAATCCCTTGAATTTTGGCCGAATTCTCAGGTCCAAAAGGATAACAAAAGCAGAAGTTTTGACAAATAGTCCAAGACACTTTATCAGATTTCTTTTGAGGGATGAAGACCAAGAATAGGTCGGTAGTGGCTAGTAACAACATTGCAGTCTTGGCTTCTGAAGTGGAACAGAATTGTAAGTCTCATGTACAAGCTACAGTAAGCTCCAAACAGGTTACTACAGGAGAGCAAACGTGTTAAGATAAAGGCTTATGGGTTATTCTGGTTGACTTACCACACTGTAGAGATTTCCGTACTTTAGAGATCTGTGCACAGCTCAGGGGAAAAAACTAACCATAGCTACAGGGATATGTATCAGGGAGGGAGAGAACAGGGAGCCCACTACCAACACTTACCACTGCACACACTTTGCAGAATGGCACAAACCTTCTGGCAACTCCTGCTCTCAACTGCTCTATCTCAGCCTTAGCTGCATGTCCTGCTGGCCAAACTCCCTTCTGCTATACCAGCTGCAAAGTTCCTCTTCCCTTCATAGGCAGTTTTGGTCAGCCTCAAAGCCATCCTCTCAAGCCCCACACTTTCATGAGCTTCAGGTGTGCTTTTCCCACGTGAGAACTCTTTCCTACCCCTGATTACCTTTTTCTGATCTTTGAACTGAAAATTCTCATTGATTCCAGTTTTCATGGGAGACCAGAAACCTCCTCTAGAAGGTCCCCCTTTTATTTCCCAGAGCAATACTTCTGGACCCTTTATTTTTATTTCCTCCCCTGCTTTATACTACCATAGACAAATGTTTTCTTCAAATTTTTATATAGTCTTCTTTCATCTGGTACAGCTTATTTACCAACTGCACGTGGAAAGGGCCCTCAATTACATGGTGCTCTGAGCTTCTGGGCTGTTTTACTGTCGACACAAAACCATTCTGATTGTTAAGTAAACTTACAGACACATCAATAGGCACTATTGTAATTGAAGAAATATTTGCATTTAGAGCCAAATCCTAGTAAAAAAAAAATATACACACTAAGATTGCATGCATTATATATAGCATGCACTTATCTACCTATCTATCTAAAAAGTTATGTTGTGTGGTGCAAATATATGCATATATATATTTGTTTGCATTTTAATATCTGTGTGATATGCCTAGGAGAAACACATGTAAACAATATGAAGTTTGAGGAATGAGACTAAAACCTATCAAGATTTAAGATGTTAACATTTAAAACCAGACTGCAGGTGAGTAATAAAAGAGGCACCTTCATCAGACATGTTCACAAATCTAATGATAACCTAAGTCTGATTAAGCCAGATGTTGAACATGAAAGAGCAGGCAGGAAGGTTCAGAAGGCTGAGAACAAACATGAAGAGACCAGGATCTGAAAGGCCGTGAAGAGTGAACGGTGTTGAAAATGAGAAAGTTAAACCTGAGTTATGCTGAATAAGCTCCCGTTTCTTATTTGAATGCTTTGTGGGTGGACCAACACAAAATGTTTACTCTCTAGACTTGGCAGGTTGTTATGTTTCACCTGACAACTTGCTGAGGCAATAGAAAACAGTATTGACAACACTGAACAGACAAAGTTGGAAAACATTTTTTTTTTGTCTGTAGTAGTTTTTTTTTTTCTCCCAGTCCATAGTGCTGTCATAGTATTTGTGAAATGAGGTGTGTGGTATGGAGTACTGTATTACTGAGTCCTTTTCTTAAGTTTTGTGAGATGTAGAAAGTCATATGCCAGATAGAGTAGATGACAGCTGCCATGGCTCTGAAGAGCTCTTCCTTTGTACAACCACACGTGCTAAAACAGCCTATTTGTCATGCAGGACTCCATGCCCTGCCTGCACTGAGTCTTTGAGTATATCCTTTCCTGTTTGTTTATGTGACTCTAAAAACTGGCTAAGGTTTGAATCATTATTAAATGCTTTATAGCAGAACTACAAAGTATAGAGTAGTTTGGTTTCATGAGGCTTTATTTGCTCGCTTACAGGCATTCTACCTTGTACCTATATGGGGGGACTCAATCCAAAACCCCACCTGAGCCAAGAGGAAGACTTTTGAGGTCTTCAAAGGGCAGCAGATCAGTTCCAAGGTGTGTGAGATGATTAGTCTCGAATTCAGTGGTTTTGTACAGGCAATCACTGGTTTTCAGTTCTCCTGCCTTACAATGAGGGAAAGTATTGCTATGCAGGACAAAGTGCCTTTCTCACCTGATACGGAAAGTTTCACAGAAGGATGCCTTGCTGTTCAAACCAACTCCCTATTTCTCACGTACCCTTCCAAATAATTCTTTGCCCTTACCCTCCTCTACACGTTTGGCTTGCAGCAGGTGCTGCAGACCCCTGCTGGTGCAGGCGGTGTGGTCGGGTCTGCCCAGCCTGTCTGCGGGAGCAGCCGTGTCGCTGTCATGTGATGCTGTGGTCACTAGCAGGGGAACATCGTCGTGCCTGGGACATTTGAGTTTATGTGGAACAGAGGAGAAGGATAAGCATCAGTGGGGTCCCAGAGACGTAGAAAGAAAACCAGAATATACTGGAAAGCTCTAAATGAACTTAAACAAAGTTGGAGGTCGTAGCAAGGTGGGGGTGGGTGTGTCTCCCATGTCACAAGTGATAGGACAAGAGGAAATGGCCTTAAGTTGTGCCAGAGGAGGTTTAGGTTGGATATATTATTTCTTCAATGAAAGGATTGTCAAGCCCTGGACTAGGCTGCCCTTGGAAGTTGTGGAATCACCCTCCCTGGAGGTATTTAAAAGACATGGAGATGAGGTGCCGAGGGTTAGTGGTGACCTGGCAGTGCTGCGGTAACAGTTGGATTCGATGGTCTTAAAGGTCTCTTCCAACCAAAACGATTCTGTGATTCTGCAAATTTCAAAATGGGTTAATTTCAAATGGCAGGCTCTAAGTCATCTAGTTGATCACCTAAATGGCTTCACCTCATTGTTAGTTATTGCCCTGTCACCACGATTTAGATAATGAATGAAAACTTTTTTCTTTCAGCATTTGTCTTAATGCTCTTGTCCCATTTCAACTAGCTGTTTACTGAATCATTTTTGTACATCATAATTGATTAAGACAAGATCTGCATTTGAAACAATGGGAGAGCTCTTTATATTACTTAAATAGTACTGTTTTTCAAGTATGATTTCCTCACATGTATCCTGCCTTATTCTGAACGTAATCTAAGGTCTGGCTGAAAACATTTAACTCCCCTCTCCAGCCATCTCTAAAACTGAAAAACCTTCACCTGAGTTTAGGAGTTGAGCTTTTTTATATATCACTAATTTATCACAGTGATTAGTTAATAAACTTCTCCACTGCTTTCTTTTCTACACTATGTCTATTTCACCGAGTTCTATCAGAAATTATATTATAAAATGGTCTATCAGAGACTGATAATTGAAGAAAGCTGGTTCACTGACCCTAGAACACTGAACACCAAAGGACTTACATTTCTCAGACCCTGATCAGTGGAAAGTCGAGGTTGAAAGTGGCTGGCTTCACAGGTTTGTGCATCAGGGCTTACTCCCAGCTGGCTGGAAACCCTTTGAGTCCTGGCCCCTAGTCCTGCTCTTTGCACCCAGTGCCCCTGGGACTGGTACTTGGACCTGGATCTGCCGAGCTCAAACAAAGTCCTCCATGGGGCTGGAAGCTGGGTGGTTGAGGAAGTCCTGCCAGGTTGAAGCTTCATGCAGGGAAGCCTAGAAAGTACCAGTTAAACAAGAGACTTTCCCTGGAGTGCCTGGTCTGAGAACCAATGAGCCAGGACTTCTTGAAAAGTCCTGCAAAGGCAGAATCCTAGGTTTTGGCCATTTTCTTGTTAAGTGATATGCAATAATAAAATTAATGATTTCAAATCAGTTAAAAATCATCTTGAACCAAATCCAGCACAATTACAAGCAGATGGATAAAAAAGAACAATAGGAACTCACAATATAACCAACAGCTAGCTGTTGTAAAATACCTCTGGAAAAAGAAAAACAAACCCAAACGTTTTTGGGGTGGTTCCAATACGGCTTCAATTAGCTAGGGGCTCTGCGATCCACCCCATCAGTGACACTGCTGCAGGAGCTCAGTTGCCCAACAGCTTTCAGGGCTGTTGCAGAAACAAAACCCTGTCCAGTGGTAGCTGCAGAGGGAAGCCCTGAAAATAACTCTAGAGTTTTATAACTTGGGCTTGTTTACAAAGAAAATGGTCTTCCCAGGCAGAAAAAAACCATCTACCTCAAAAAGTGGTAGACTCTGCCCCTGCTTAAAATAAAGTCTCACGGGTGAGAGTTGTCCAGGGCTATAGATGGGTGGCTGAGACATTCCCAGAGTGTTCCCAGGAACCAAGGCCAACTAGCACAGAGCAGCCAGCTCAGCTCTAGTAAACAGTCTTAACCTTCAAAACTGGGTGGCTGCTTGCAAATTGTCTGTTTGGAATGGTTCTAGAAAAACCCTGCTTCTGATATGTGCCTGGGAGTGGTTTGAAAGGTAGTTGGCAGTAGCCTTGAGGGTGCTAGGGTCTTGCCTAACTGTTCAGCACCATAGATGACCCTAATCCAGTGCCCAGGAATGTTCCCAGGCCCTGTTTACTTCACCAGGATAGATGCAGATTGAAAAGAAAATCAAAATTAAATATTGGGTTTGTTGAGAATGAAACTGTCAGGTTTCTTACTTTACAGGATATATCATAGAATCATAGAATAGTTCAGGTTGGAAGGGACCTTAAAGATCATCTAGTTCCACCTCCCCTGCCATAGGCAGGGACATCTCCCACTGGGCCAGATTGCTCAAAGCCCCATCCATTACAGAGATGGATTAAACCACTATGGTACTGTTTGCTTGTCTGGTTGCAGAACTACCTCCTAAACTCACAGAAGGATCCTTTTATCAGCACTGATGGCACTTCAGAAAATCAACTTGTATTCAGGATAGATCCATCACTGTGCAGTTGCACTCTTAGTTTTGCCAGCATCAGCAAAGAACCAAATTAATCTGCAGCAGACTATTTAATGTGACCTATAGACCATCTGAGTTGGGTTTCATTGGTGATAATGGCCCAAACTGGGAAGCATCTGTTGATTTTTCCTTGTACTTTGCACATCTGTTGTCAGTCCCTGGTGTGATTCGATTTTTGGAAGCTGGATTTCCTTGCACACATACCAAAGGGCTCACTTCAATCTCCTTCATACAGCTTACTATAAACCCCTTGATTAATGCACTGAGGGCCAAATCTGAAAAGAAACAATCAGTGCAGACTGCTGCTGGTTAACACCAGTTGAAAACAAAGCTTTTAGAAACTACATAGCAAGTCAAAGCCTAAGACAGCTATTTTAAAGACTAGCTGTCAGCTTCAGCCGCAGAAAATACAATTGACTCCACAACCCTCGTGTATAATTTTGTCTAGGTGGGTGAAAGGGAATGAGAGTACAATTGTTTCACCTCTTCTAATTCTTAATGATCCTGCCTTCCCCCAGTCGACCTACACAGAGACATTTACAGCCATCAAACACACAGACTGCCAGACCTAGGTGTGTAGGACTGCGCCTCCAGGGATCCTAACCAGATGGTATTTTAGGAGAGGACACAGTTCATTTCAGAGCAAGCCGAATGAGCAGCTTTCTTTTCTTTATTACACCACTGCATTTGGCAGCAATCCACCAGAGGCAGATTCTCTGCTCTCTAAGGAATGATCTGCCCACTCTGTCCATTTAACAGGACGTTCAGCTCAGAAAATCCAGTTGCTGATCACACATGTGGAGCAGATGTGCGAGCATGTGTAGCAAAATAAAAGCAAAATATCCCAGTGTACTGGGAGAAATGTAGTGTAACTACTGAAAAACAGTGACACAAAAGCTCTGATTCTGAAACAGTGGTTATTGTTGTTGTAAGGAGGATTTTTCTTACTACTCTTTCTTAGGGAGGAAAAAAAAGCGTGCAATAAATCCTTTATTATTTTTCTCTTTGGAGGTCAGGGAGGATTATTCATGTTATACCAATGTGGCTTTGTTCGTTTTCACAGACTTTTCCTTACAAAGATATGATTCTAACTATTTTGACCAGACTGTCTTGGGGCCCTGCCTCTCAGGAACTGAGTGCTGGAAAACTTCCACTGGAAAAAAAACCCACACCCTTTTAAAAGAGAGGATATCAGAAGTATACATCTTTTATCCATGCCCCTCACACTCACATGTAAAGGGAGAGCACCAGCTGTTTTTCTCATGGTGAATAAGGGTTACTTGGGGAAATCTGACTTCCTGTTTTTACATGGACAGCTACATTGTTGCATAGTCAGTTAATTTTGGTTAGGTCAATAGAGCAAGTTTAATTATTGGAACTTTCCTTATTCTCGCAAACTTCATATTGTACGGAAGAAAGAGGGATTACCTGGAAGCCCAAACTGTGTACAGAAGCTGAAATGCTCATCCTAATTGCATGGGGCTCAAACACACAAAACATTTGAGAGGGATGGGATTTGCTGAGTGGTGAAGTTTGGAATGCAGACTAAATGGCTTTCTTAGTTCAAAGCACACTGAGTAAAAATCTTACAAATATTTTTCTTTACGTATATTAAAAAACCCCTGACACACAACAACCCCCCAAATTCTGTACTTAGGGCACTGGGAGCATCTTAACTATTCCTACAGATGTAGTGGGAAAATGACACGACAGCACAACTCTGCACAAGAGAAGCCTGAGCAATGTCAAACAGAGAGAGCAATCCCATTCAGCTGCAGGTGGTGCTATGAAAAATGCACCTCTCAGGCTGTGGCATTCAGAACCAGGACAACTGGTGATGGTGAAATGAAATAGCAAGTAATCCCAGGTAGAATTCCTGAAGAAACCCAGAGCATTTCTTGCACTCTGTGATATTCATTTCTAATTTACTTTAACTGTAACACTTAGATTTTATTTTGTTATTTAGTTCAGTGACTGGCTAAGCCCTTCCTCCGTTTCATATGACATTACAAGTTATGGTGGATTTCTAAATCTTGGCCTTGGTTAATGCATCAAAGGACATATGGGCTGATTTCCTTCAGTTTCTCATCATATACATGTAGCCAGCTGTATGTTATTACATAACTTTAGACTTAAAGCAACCAGATCATTCTAGATACCATGATCTATTTCTGTGTTTTTGATATAGTAATATTACAGTGGGAGAAACTCACCAATGCTGTTATATGGAAAGATTGGGTTTTTTTAATTCATATCCTTGTTCTTAATAAACATCCCAAAGAAAAATATTCAACAGCAGCAGGCAGTAATAAAGAGGCAGAAAATGGCAAAACCACAGTACTGAGGAAACCTATGTGAAAACACTGGTTGTGTCTTCCTGGTTACAGAAAACAAATAGAACTGTTCAAAGTGCTTGCCAATAAGGGCCTGCCAAATAAAATACTGTTTTATGAAGTCAGGAAAAAACTAATTTTAAAGGTTATTGTAGGTTATTTGTGGTCACGTCTTGTGTTCATAAAACATGATGTCATCTTGAACACTTCACTATTTTTATTTCAACCTTATAGGTCTTTGTCTGAGACACTATTTCAGCAATTGTAGAAATTTAAAAGTTATTGGGAAATACTTGAAAGAGCCTGTTCTACAAATTGAATGGGAATAAAATAAATTAGATATGAGCTAGCAGAATACAAGAACCCATCAAAGTAGCTGTATTTCAGGAGAGTTTACTTACCTAATCCAGTAATTTAGAATGACAAGATCACACCAGGAGCATTAAATTTGAAATCAGAAGGCTGCAGAATTGTTCTCCCTACTTACTTTTGTTTTGAATGATAACACCACAAAACTGCCTGTCATGGCATCTGATCCTCTGCCCTGCTCTTGCAACATTGTGGTAATGATTATTGTGGCCACTAAGGTAAACATTTTATTTGTAACCTTCCACTTCATTTGGTGGAAAGAGTTTATTCACCTCAATAAGTGAGTCATCCCACCATTCAGTCTAATGTAGATAAAGTTGATCATAAGATATGGTGCAAACTGATGGATAAGGCTAATGAGAAGATCATAAGGAGTTAAAGAATTTTCCTGGCCACTATTTAAGCTTTTGCCTCATTTCTTCCTCTCTTTTCTATCTAACATTCACTGATCTGTTATAATGCCACACAGAGTATATGGGATTTTTATTTCAGAATCAGGGCTTCCCATAAATGGTGTCTCCCATTTGAAGCCACCTCATTAACAGCTGCCTCAGGCCTGAACACTTCCTTGAATGCTGTGGCAGCTGTGGGGATTTTTGCTTTTTAGCCACTGACAGCCTCTCCTCTGATGCTCTCCCTGCTAAAGCAGTTTGCCAGAGCAAAGAAATGCTTATGACATCTTCCCATGTGCTCCTTTAGGCTTATGTGCCTACTAATTTTTTCATTAGAGTAAGAATATCCCTCTATTTCTCCTTCTCCCTGTTCTTTTTAGGCTTTGTTTTATGGTCACAGGAAGTTACTTGACATGAACTAAGTCTTAAAATATGAAATTCTAAGGTAGCGGCTAAATTGTTTCTTCTCTTTCTGTGGCCAGAGCCTCTGAAGCCCAAGAGGCTACGCTGTCCCAGCAATGGCCAAAGTACCCCACACATGGCGGAAGGTTTGTGCTGGGGCCTGGCCCAACAGGAGCAGTTCCTCATGGTTTAGATCTTTATGGGGACATGGGGAGATGCACAGCTGGTGCTATGACATTCCTGTGGGAACCCAGAGCGTGTACACCCATACATCTTCCCTGGTGCAACTTCCAGCTTTTATAGTCTCGATTCTTTTCTTGAAATGTGCCTGTCTTTAAATTTAAAGGTATCTAGGTGTATCTCAGTGAGAAAAGAGTGACAGCCTGGGTCACCTGCCAAAGAGCAAAGGACTCCTACCCCACGGGAGGGAAGTAAAGGCCACTCCTCCCCCTCCCTAGCCCAGGCTGGTGCAAGTATCAAGGCAGACTTCAGACTTCTGCATAATTTACATAGCCCAGAGGCCTCCTCTGCTCTGGTGACTCATGCTCAGACATGTTGCTCAACATGCCTGAAACAAAGGTGGTTTGAGTCTGCAGCCCCCACCCCCACTGGGGGCCTGTTTGATGGCAGGGATTGCCTGTGACTTTCAGAGGGACCAAAAGACTTCCTCACAATTGCTGAGGGAAATCCTCCTTCACTTGGATGTGGAGCCCCCAGGGGCTCTTTGCACTATTCAGGCCTTTTGCCCTCATAAATAAGGTGCAGTCACAGGACAAATCTCGCTCAATGTATCTTACCTGTAAGGGCATTTTTTTTCTCCCAGATCAGTTCTAACAGCCTGCTGGTGTTTGGTTTTCTGTTTTGCTGCCATTTGGCATTGCTGACACCATTTCCTGGCTTTGCTATCATACTTGTGGAATGAATCTCAAGAGCACAGTTTCTGTTAATGGCTTATAATTTGTATTTTCTGGGTAAGCTTTTCACTCTGACTATGGTTGAGTCAGACTTCTATTCCCACTATCAATTTCACTCCACCCAGGTCTCTCCTACCATCCAGCCTGTAAATATTTCTCTTTATAATAAGTGCTGTGAAATTCATGCAGGAAAACCAAGAAAGAGTTTCAGACGATCTCGGCTGATACTCCAAGATTCTTCTCTTCCTGTGGTTAATCAGTAATATTCAAGTGCAAAAGAGGGAAACAAATACTGCTTTCTAGCAGTAAAAAAATACTTAATTTGCTGGTGTTTTTCAGTAGCTAAATCGAAAATAGGGCAAAACTATTTTGGCAAATATGGTGGCATGCTGAGACATCATATTTGTATGTTTCTTAAAAGAGACATCATATTTGTGTGTTTCTTAAAAGAAACTTGAAGAGTCTCTAGCTACCATTTGGCTTCATTAGCTGAACTTTTTGATCCCTATCTAGTAACATTCCAGCCAGCTAGTCTATCATATTTAAAGTACAACTTGCGCCTGCATTCAGCTAACTTCTTGCTTCCTCCTTATGCTGTCACCTACATTTACAGGAGGGCTTGTGGATGTTTTGTGTTTGCTTTTGTTTTGTTTTGTTTTGTTTTTCTGTCTGCTCATAAGCTAAAAGAGATGATCTATTCTTTTTTTAAATTGGGAATTTTTTTAAATTAGGAAGTGTATAGCAGGTATTATTAACTGACAGGGAAACTAGCAGTACTCGCTGCCTGTTTTTAGAGAAAGTATAGATCCCTTGCAAAAATGTCCCATCTTGATCCTGCCAGTAACTGGCATCCCTGATCCCAGCCCATGAGACTTTTTCAGGATGAGTGCTATTATTGAATGCACCCATGTTTAAGTCTATTGGTCTGTCTGTCATAAACTGTATAGTGGACTTTATTCCCCACCTCTACAGTAATCTGTGGAGAACACAATTGTTTGCCTTGCTTTTCACATGAGGAGTAGGAGCAAAGAACAAAGTAGCTTGTCCCAAAGCAGTATTTGGGCAAAAATAGATCTTGCAGTCTCTAGGTCTCTAGCTGCAGTCCTGTTGCCATCACAGGTGACAAATGAAGAGGCATCTTTACATCATGGGAGAGGTCACTGTGGTTAGAGGACTCACCTTTTTCATGTGGTGACTGTTTCTACCCAGAAGCGCAAACACATGCATCTCTGTCTTCAAGGAGGGAGTTTTGTCCAAGTCTGCCATAAGCAACCATTTCACAATGAGGTTGTGAGGGCTGATGGGTACAGATTGCTCTGAAGACAGAAAACTCATTGACAAATGCTGTTAGTACTAATGAGTAATAGCTTGAAAGTTACACATTAGTTATTACGAAATCCTTCTTAAGAATATTTCATAAGTACTCAGAATGGGAAAAAGGCACCCAAATGTCATTCAGTCAATTTAGTTTTGGTAACATGAAGAGGAATTTAACTCAAATGTATGTATATGTGTGTATGTGTGTGTGTGTTTGTATGTATATATATGTCAAATCAAAAAGAAACTTAGAACACTATTCAAAGAAGGCTATGGCTGCTCTTTGACTAAATCACTGATTTTTATACAGATGCACATATTACTGCATTTCTATGTGCTTATTGTATGTTGAAAATTTTCTTGGTACACGTTTTTCATCCTTTACTGGGATTTACATGTGTAGTAAAGAATACAAATACTTGATAATTCAGGGATTGATAATGGGATATTCAACCACTTTGTCTTTTCATCACCAATTCTAAGGAACATCTGCAAAAAGGCCTTATTTGTAAATTCTATTCAGAGTCTGTGAGATCACAGAATCATAGAATCACTTAGGGTGGAAAAGACCTTCAAGATCATTACCATCTAACCATTAACCTAACTCTGCAAAGTCTGCTGCTAAGCCATGTCCCTGAGCACCGTGTCTACAGATCTTTTAAACTTCTCCAGTGATGGTGATTCAACCACTGCCCTGGATAGCCTCTTCCAATATTTGATAACCCTTTCTGTGAATAAGTGTTTTGTAGTATCTAACCTCAACCTCTCCTGGTGCAACTTAAGCCCACTTCTTCTCATCCTATTGCATGTTAGCTGGAAGAAGAGACTTCCACCAACCTCTCGTCAAGCTCCTTTCAGGTAATTTCATGACTTACATTCCATTTATTGCATATTTGTAGCCCAAGACAGTCTGCTCAATTTTCAAAGGATTTGCTTGAAGCTGTATCTATACATTCATATATACATATATATGCTTGTTTATGATTAACACGATTGCTCTGAAAGTGAATGGTGTTAATCCCTAGCAAGTAACGTCCTATTCAAGTGGCTCTGTAGAATTTCTGCATGTCCTTTGTTTCTCCTCGACTCAACAAAGAATCGTGACACAAAGTAGGCAAATGAAGGTTGCCATATTTGTAATGCAAGAAGGATCAAGGGATTTAAAAGATTTGAGAGAGTATCTACTAGTAAGAATCGCATTTTTAAGTCATCCAAAGTTTGTCTGTTTTCTTCTATTTATTGTCTAGTTGGATACTTAGTCTGTGGACAGATGTTGAATTTGCAGACAGCTGTGTTAGTTTAAGATGTCAGCTGTTTGCTGCCATCATGTTACTGAAAACCCTTGTCTATATAGCTCTGCAAGGCTTCGCTTGGATTTCTGAGTCTTGGTAGGGCAAGGCATTTGGGCTAGTTCAAACCATCAGCATTGGTCACTGCTGTTGTGGCCAATGTCAAAGATGTGCTGAAGGACCTGAAGCTCCTACAGTGTGTTCTGATGGGAAGCCAGGAGTGGTAGCTTCACACTGGTGAACTCCAAGCCTTCTGGGCTTGGCAGACCAAGTCCCCCCAAAAAAGGCATCCATCCACAGTCTCCTATGCACTATCAGTTATAAATAGATTGTGGACAATCATCTCCTTCAGGGATCTTCAATAGGGGTGAGATCTTGGGTATATAGGGGACAATTCAGGTACTGAAACAAAGGTATCTAATGCCACTTCAGCTATCTAGGCTGTTGCAGTGTGAAAGGTTTTGATACTACAGGGTTAAGCTGGCAGTAGACATCTATTTTTAGTAATCAGACTTTTTCCCTCAGTGTTGCATAGCTCTCACCGACAGAAGGTAGTTGTTTTGTTTGGAGAGCTACTAGAAAGTTTTGTACAGCACAGCCTGAATCCAGTGAGCTACAAATTCAAGAATTATTTTAATGATGTTTGAATCATTAGAAATCCTGAATTCTTTGTGAGGAAGATTCGTAAGAGAGAGCATTATAAAAAGAATATCTCTACAGACATGACACAATATTTCATTATTCAAACCTTTTCCTAGAGGAAGTAAAAACTCCCTCAGTCTTCTTTGATTAGAGGCTAGAGATCTGTTTCTCATAATGTGATATTTAGGAGCAGCTATGAAATGTCAATATTAATGTTTGTATTATTGTACTTTTACAGACAAAAAAAAAAAAACCAAACAAACAAACTTAAAAGCTGATTTTTTTCTTTTCTTAGTGTCTCCTACATGACTGGAAAAGTTATGTACCTGGTAGCAGTGTGAAACAGAATCATAGAATCATGCAGTGCTTTAGATTGGAAGGGACCTTTAAAGGTCATCCAGTCCAGCTCCCCTGCAGTGAGTAGGGACATCTTTAACTAGATCAGGTTGCTCAGAGCCCCATCCAACCTGACCTGAAATGTTTCCAGGGATGGGGCATCTACCACCTCTCTGAGCAACCTGTTCCAGTGCATCACTACCTTCATTGTAAAATGTTTCTTCCTTCTACCTGTCTGAATCTACCCTCTTCTAGTTTAAAACCATTACCCCTTGTCTTTTTGCAACAGGCCCTGCTAAAATGATTATTCCCATATAGGGAACCTATAGTTCCCCTATAGGTCCCCTTTTAAGTACCAAAAGGTCTCCCCAGAGACTCCTCTAGGCTGAACTACCCCAACTCTCTCATCATTATTTCATAGGAGAGGTGCTCCAGCCCTCTTGTAATTTTTCTGGCTCTCCTCTTGACCATCTGAAGTGCTGGGGTTTAAACCCCTAGCCCTGAATCAGGGTTGACATATGGATGATGTCCACAACCAGACAGGAAAGAACTTCCTGACTGGTTTTCACCCAGGGCTTGGCCAACCATGGGTGGGAACTGATTAGGAGATGACCACCAGGTGCCCCTTCAGCTTTAACATCAGGTGTCCTGCCTCCAAGTTAACAGCAGAAAAGCTGGCTTGGCCTTGCAGTACTGCTGGGGGAGGTTGGTGGTGATTTTGTTTTTGTATTTTTTTGTAGTGAGCATACTCCGTAGGATTTGCAGTTACTGGAACTGCCCCACAACTGCCTGTTGTAGGCAGAGCCCTCAGTGGCAGTGGAACGTCAGTATGGCTGGGAGCAGAAAAAGGAATATATCTATAATAATGGTGTCATTCTTTAGTCATGACCACACGAGAGGAGCTGGACTGGTTGCCTGGGTACTCAGCTTTGCTCCTGTCTCTACTGTGTCTTGTACTGTGTGTGAATTTATAAACCTTTTTGTTCCTCCAGTGGCTGGACACCTCAGATCCCTCACATATGGTTTAAGACTGGAGGGAGGGATCTGGTTTGTGTGTTGTCTGTTAATGATAATGTCTCTCCTTATGGGATATGTGGAGGAGCTGGACTGGTTGCCTGGGTACTCAGCTTTGCTCCTGTCTCTACTGTGTCTTGTACTGTGTGTGAATTTATAAACCTTTTTGTTCCTCCAGTGGCTGGACACCTCAGATCCCTCACATATGGTTTAAGACTGGAGGGAGGGATCTGGTTTGTGTGTTGTCTGTTAATGATAATGTCTCTCCTTATGGGATATGTGGTCAGTGAAAGACCCTCTTCAACATGTGCACATCTTTCTTGTGCTGAGGACTTCAGAGCTGGACACAGTAGTGCAGGTGAGGCATCACCAGAGCAGAGGGGCAGAATCACCTCCCTCAGCCTGCTGGCCATGCTTCTTTTGATGCAGCCTAGGACATACTTGTCCTTCTGGGTTGTGAGCACACCTCACTGGCTTATGTTTATTTTTCATTTACCAGTACTTCTAAGTCCTTTTCTTCAGAGCTTCTCTCAATCTCATTGTCCCCCAGCCTGTATTGATACCAGGGATTGTCCTGACCCAGATGCAGGACCTTGTACTAGGCAGGCCTTGTTGAAACTCATCAGCTTCATACAGGCCCACCTCTTATGCTTGTCCAGGTCCCTCTGCATGCCATCCTGTCCCTCAGGTATGTCAAATGCACCACTCAGCTTGGTGTCATCTGCAAATTTGTTGAGGGTGTACTCAATCCCACCGTCTATGTCACTGATGAAGATATTAAACAGCACTAGTCCCAGTATGCACTCCCTGTGGGACACCATTTGTCACTGAGCTCCATGTGGACATCAAGCCATTGACCACTATCCTCTGGATGTGACTATCCAGCATATTCCTTATCCACTGAACAATCCACCCATCAAATCTATCTCTCTCCAATTTAGGGAGAAGGATGTTGTGGGGGACTGTTTCAAAGGCCTTACAGAATTCCAGATGGATGACATCCATAGCTCCTCCCTTGTCCACTGCTGTAGTCACTCCATCATAGGAGGCCACTAGGTTGGTCAGGCAGGACTTGCCCTTGGTGAAGCCATGCCGGCTGTCTTGAATCACCTCCCTGTCCTCCACGTGCCTGACTATATAGTTTCTAGGAGGACCTGTTCCACGATCTTTCCAGGCACACAGGTACTGCTAGAAGTGTATAATCACGACAGATTGTTAAGATTGTCATATAGAAGCAGATAGCCCCTGGATTACTGGTTTACACTTCTCAGATTAAAAATGGGTCAGGTCCTTTTGGCAAAACTCTTTGCTTCTGGACCGAGTGGTTGTTACCTTTGCTCTCTGTTCTGGATGTGTAATGAGCAAATCCTTTCTTGGCACTGGAGCGTGCATCTAAAAGCTGATGAAAAGTGTATTTTATACCATTACTGCCCGTTGCTTTCTTTATACATGTTTTGGCTCTGAATATAATTCAGAAAACTGAGGGACAGTCCTTACCATTTCAAGCAAGCGACTGAGTCTTAAGTAAGTGATTCCACATGCTGATTGAGCAAGGGTCTTTATATTAGTCCTTCACTGTGCTAAACCTACCAAATCATGCTTGTAAAACCTTTCATTTTAGTTTCTGACCTATCACTTTAAATTCGGTGTATCTATTTTAGTTGCAATTTAAAACAAATTGTCCCACAGTCTGGTGAAGACTAGTTACTTCCAGTGCCAGAGAAGGGCATATGTCACAAGCAGCAGTCTGCACACATACTTCACTGTTACTTATTTGACAGATGACCTTGATGTGAATCTCCACTGGGGGTTGAGGCTGCTTATGTCCATGTTTGGTTCAGGTTGTCTTGTTACTATTTTCTTCAACTAGGGCAAAGGTACAAAGTTCTAGTTTTTGTCTCAGTGCTTCTCAGCATTGTTCAAAAAGAACAATTTTGTTTTTCAAGGGAGGAATCTGAGGCCAGAATTCTCACTTTCTGTATGCTTGTTTTCAATGATTTACAAACTCCAACATCCAGATACCTCAGGCTGTACTAAAATTGAATGAGACTCATAAAGTACAAAGAGACTGAGGAGGGTACTATATATGCCCATATCTGGCTTTCTCTTTAAAACACCAGGAAGAAAGAAGTTGAATGAATAGGCATACAATCTTTGGGTCCAACTTGTTTATCACTTCAAAGCATAATCATGAAATAATATTCTAATAAATTATAATTATATAAGCCACTACAGAAAAGTGGTCCATGTCTTTAAGACAAACGTTCCAGTGTACCTTCTGCATTAGGCACCACAGGATGTTGAGGGATTGAACAATTAAGCTCAACAGAACCATGGAGTGATAAGACTGTGCTGTTAACAAGGTCACAGATTATGGCTGTGGACCAGAAGACTAATTGAGTTTTCAACATGAAGCAACAGCAGATACTTTATATCAAGAGTTCTGTGTATTCTCCTTCCTGTTGCTCTCTCCTCTCTGCCCACAGACTGTCAACACTTAAGAGTAAGTACGAAATGATTTTTTGAGTTTTTGTATGCAAGTTGATAATTCTGTGACTTAAATTTAAAATGACTCACCCAATAATTAAGGAATTTTTACTCTGGGGGCATGAGCAATACCAATAATGGAGAAATGCAGCTCTTAATTAATTGTTTCATGTCACAAGTGTTTGTATACCTATGGCACCCGTAAACTGAAGCATGAGAGCAACCATATTAATTACGGTGTCTTATTCAAATCATAGCGAGTTCAAGTCCTTCGAAGGAAAAATTTTCTTTTCAATATGCTAAGATTTTTTTTTTAAAAAAAATCTCTCACTGCCTAGACATTAAAGAAGTTTGGGTTACATTACATTTTAAGCAAATCCATATTCTCCACAATAATTTAGGATGCTTTTTTATGATATTGTGTGTATGGTGTTTCATATTGTGATGACAACATTTACAGACACATTCAGTGGCCGCTTAAATGTTCACCCAGACAGCGCCGAAAATGACACATTTCACACTATTGCAAAAGGAGTTACAGAATCAGAGTGGTTTTCTTAGAGGACCAGTAGCTGGTCTAAAACGTGTCTTTAAAAATCACTTTCAAAGCAAGAATCTGTGGCACCTTTTTAAGGCTTCATATGCTATTGCTAAGGTTTTGTTATAGAGGTAGAAATTCATGCAGTTTTCTTTGTTTCCTAGTGTTTACTCTGTTTCCAGTTTGTTGCATATTTGTGTCATGATTCAACCCCTAGAAATAGCCATATTCTTCTGGGCTTCTAACGGTCTAATATCTTGGCTCTCACAGCAAACAAACTTATTTAGCACCAAAGTTGTCCTGCCTACAAAAAACATTTCTGAAGGTTTTGTGAGTTGGAGTTGCATTAATCTGAATGATAGACTCTCCTCAGCCTGTTTAGCATTATACCTCATTCAACAGACAGTTTAATGGATGATCCACAGCAGTACATTACATTTCTGAGCTCTGGGAATTACTCTGCACAGCCCAAGATTGGGGACTGGATTTGGTGGCTGAAATCCAAAAGCTTTTTCCTTTTTTCAAGTACCAAACATTCCCTCTTGCCAAGTGGGATCATTTTCCCATCTGTTGAAGGGTGTTCTGCCCTTAGTAACACTATTGTTTCTCTGGCTCCTGTAGGCTCACACTGGTATAAAACAGAAGTTAGCAGTAATGGCAGTAAGCAACTGAAGTCGAATGCATCAGAGAATCAGATCTCTAGGTGTGTAGGACCAGAAGGAGGCCTTTCTGCATCTGAAGTGGTTCAATATAGTCTTCATTTCCTTTTAATAAGTGATGTCTCATTTAAAAATGATTGGGAGATATTTTGCTGCGATGCTTTCTTGACTTACATGCCATCTGTCTTTGAGAAGTTGGGAGAGGAGTATGGTATGATGGGAGATTTGGAAAGTGGTATTCCTTTCATATTGCTAAGGACTCTTGAGTGTAAGCCCTAGTTCTCAGTGTGGAGCGTGCCAGTGGCACAGCATGATATGTCTGTTACTGCTGTCCAAAGGCATTGCTGCAGCTCAATAAGCCCTGACCTTCACAGAGCAACAATGCGAGTGAGAGGAGAAGCGGCTGTAGATGGGACAGGCTGGTGACAGCTGAGCTTGGCCAGGCACAGCTGGCTGCCCCAGAGGTGGATCAGGTTGGGACATCAGGCACACCGAGATGACATGCTGAGATTTGTTGAGCTGCTGAACTGCATACTGAACTTGCCACAGCTCAGTTTTGTCTTGAGTCCATAGAGTTTAAATCTCCACAGTGGTAGAATATGCATAGAAAAGGGCTAATATGTCTAAACATGGATATACCAAAATGTAATAGATGTATATTGCTACACGAAATGTGCAGGCTCCAAAGAAATTACTCCAGTAGTTATTCCCCAACAGATGGAAAAAGTATTAAAAAATAATTTTGTGTGGATATTTTTGTCACAATACATTTCATAACAGCTGTCATAACACTAGGAATTTACTTCCAAAAATATATTCAAAAAGCCCCCTTCATCTGGCAGAAAATGACTTAAAAGCAGAGACTACAGTGCACAGAGGCATATTCCAAAAGTATGTGATATAAAAAACTTCTGGTTATTACTGGGTTAATTAGCATTGTTCTGGAAAGTACCAGAAATTGCATGCAACTGTTTCAAAAATCACAGGGATATTTTGAACATTTCCACTGAGTCAAAGCAAAAATAACTATACATCCTTTTTAGGTGATTATATCCAGCAGACTGGTCTTGCTAAAGTGACTTAACACATCCATTATTGCAATTATAATTTAGTGATAATTACTCTGTAGAATTCCAGTGTTCTGTTACTGCAAGTAAGAGTCCATACAGAAAGCCAATGTCCAGCATCTCTAGGGCCTTGCAATGAGTGTCTGTGATTTTATAATTTCCAGACTTGTTACATTTAGTTTGGGAGAGGCTATACCTGCATTTTGCAGGTTAAAGAGCCCTTTTTTTCTAATTAAAATGAAGCATTGTCATTTGACATATCAGATCAAAGACATCTAATTGACATGGAAAATACATTTGACCTACACTGGTTAAGATAGATGACTTCCTTACACAAGGTCTAAACACTTGTAGGCATTATGCCAAAATGTAAAAGCAGTGTGTTTTAGGAAAGTCTATTTAAGGTTCCTTTCCAAAAAAACCCCAAAACCCACAAACCAGAAAACAAGTAAACCCCTCACACGTCTTCAGAATCAGAATATCAACCTTCTATAATCAGTATGTGACCCAACCCATTTTTTGCAAACAGCATTCCTTCATAAAGTGTGATGACTGAAGTGAAAGATAAGGCTTAAATTTCTGTTGAGAAAATTGCACAACAGTGTAAAAGGCAAAGGGGCATTAATTTCCCAATACTACTTTCCTTACTGTTTTCTAGTTTTCAAATGTGGCCCCATGTAGGAAGAAGGGAGATAAATATTAGCCACCTAGAAAACGAAGGAAATAACGACTGACGGAGAAAGGAACTGGAGAAGAGCTGAGGCTCTTAAGGGTCAATGTGAGGGCCAAAGCTGCTTGAGGTTAGTAGAAAACTCTCCGTAAAATTCAAAAAGGCTGTAAGTTCAGGATGTCTTCTGTGTTGCTTCACACTATTGGACTTTGTTTCAGATCAGTTTAGTGGAGGAAAATAAATTACCAGCAGGATGTATGCAACCCAATCCCAGCCATAATGGTGGGCTAAGTCCTCGACAATGATCTCTCGTTGTCATGGGGTCGTGGTGGGGGAATCTTTAAAATAGTTTGCCAAATCTGGTGATGGTTAGAACTGCCAAGAGAAATCTCTGAATGTTAAGAATGGATCAAGAGGCACAGCCGAGCCATACTTCTTCTCCTGCAACATTCAGCTGCTGACACAATGCTTTGATGCTGTAGCCATCAGTGCCACAGAGACCATGACCAGAGCAGGAGACCAGACAGAACTGTAGCCTGTTTTAGGACTGAGAAGACACAAACATGAGGTAACAAAACCTTCCTTCTTTCCATATTTTGGTCTTTGAATGTCTTCATCAAGTCAGAAGAAGCCTTGCATTCATTCATTAAGAGGACTCTACAAACATTCTGTAGAGAAATGGTACCTCCTTAAGATAGTTTTCTGATTCTGACATTAACAAGGTTTTGAACCAGAGAAAGAGTCCAAATAAATCACATAAATGCCTACAACTGCCTTCGCAAGAAAAGAGGTTTTCAAATATCTGATTTTTCACTTTCTTTGTTTTTCTACAAGGAGCTAGGACATAGCTGAATAGCTTCACCTTCCATCTTATGCCTGGAGGAAGGAGGTCTGGGGAGGAGGACAGTCTTGTTAGACTATCACTCTTATGTGTGGCCTGCTTTTGCCTATACTTGAAATTACAAAGATTGGCTATTTCAGTTAATTCCCAGCCCTTGCAGGCACAGCTGCTCGTTTCCAAGGTAAGGGTGGTGTATGAGGATAGCAAGCTCTGGGTTACAAAGGGTTTGTTGTCCAGGCTTTTCCTCTCAGCCTCCTCTGATCCTAGGCCCTGTCTGTTCCCTGAGACTGAGATGGAACATACAGCTGAAATAAGAAGAGGAAGGACTCTTCCTCTCATGGCAGGTGGGATAGAGAAATACCGTACCATAAATAAAGGAGGAGAGTTGAAAGAGAAAGAAAAGAGCTACTGCTTTGTAGTAATAATCACTTTAAATCTGACTGATGCTTTTCATCATGCCCTCACCTTCACCTCATGGGAGGATCTGTTTTGCTGTCATTATAAACTATGGCCATCCCAAGTGTGATGTTGATGGTCTCACTGTGACAAAAGTCAGACTCGTCTACGCTGATGGAGAGATACAAGACAGCTCTGCAAGAGACCTTGATTTCCAAAAAAATATTGAGCTTGCAACACTTAGAGGGCCTTCAGGTTACCCAAAAATAACTATTTTTTTTTTTTTTAAAATGTCGATATGCTTTTGTTTAATGACAGATTTCTGGAGGCAAATTCTACAGAATAAACTAATGAGCCATTTCTTGCAACACTTTCAGTTGGGGTTAAAACCGGAAAGCAGAGATCCAAGTTCTGCTGCCTTGGGAATTTTTTTCAATGTGAGGTTTGGATCCAGCCCACTATAAAGAGCCACTATACATGCAAAATTTTGAGATTGCTGTAGGTTTGGAATCTATCCATTGTTAAAGTTCAGAAGGTTTTGTCTGGATATTTTGACGTGGGCCTATCTCCCTTTTGGTTTTGGCAACAAAACCCCCCAAATACATACACAAAAGAAAATCCCCTTGCAAATAAACAACTTGCACATCATGTGCAGAAACAATTTCAGGGCTCTTGGCCCTCCAGTTAGTTACTTATGCACTGGCACCCACTGTTTTCAGAGGGCTCCATGTGTGAATAGTTATGCACCTGGTAACAAATGTCTGCAGGATCAGGCTAATGCAAAATCCTATGCTGGGGAAAACTTAAACAGTAGCTGTAACACTGGGTTGGATTGGTGCAGACTGTTAGCAAAGAGGCTTTCTGGATGCCAGCTATTGTCACTCTCTTTTTAAGAAGCATTTTTAAGCAGTCACATTTCTCTGCCCTTGTTTTCCAGGGCATCTCCTGCTCCCTTTTCTAGGAGGAGACAGCTTGCAAATGCATGTTAACAAATTCAAATGCTGCGAATGAATTTTACAGTCCTCAGTGCTCGTTGTTCTCACCTCATGAATCCAGAAGTGTCTATGAGTTTGAAGGATTGTTTTGGGGGATGATGTCATCTCCCAGCTTTACATATTCTCTAGTTTCGTTTTCCCCTGCAACTCCTTCCACACTGCACTCAGCTAGCAAGCCAAACTCTCCAGAAAAGGACAAACTACTATTGCTTTTCTTCCTCTTCCTTTATGTTTGCTGCTTGTGATCATAATCTTGCTGTGGGGCAATAGTTTGTGTCCAGGGATAGTAGTTTTTTTTATGTTTTTAGTATTTTATGTACCTTTTAGGTTCTCAAAAGCAGAATTTTGCTATTCCATGGAACAAATAAATCCCAGGCTTTCAAATATGATACTATAGAAGCTCCAGCTTTTCAATCACAGCTGCAAATGAGGCTTTAATTGCCAGCTTAGGAGAAGGGCTGAAGATGTCTAGCCAGTGAAAATGCAGTAAATTTGAGAGGTCAAAGCAATAAAGAGCATGTGTGTTTCCACAGAGGATAGCATGTAAGGCTAGGAAACATTCCCATGAGGCATATTCTATATGATGTGTAACCAAACATCCATTTTTATTGTAGAGATAATGAAAAGTTTAACAATATTTATTTTGTTATTAAATCCTTTGTTGGTGAGTGTTTTATCATCTGTAGACTGCTTACTTTGTATACATTTTTGTTTTCTAAAAATGAAAGAAGAAATTTTAAAAATAGTTCGTATTCTTTCAAATACTTTTTTTAATCTGTATAAAGCTTGAGAAAAATTTGCAGTTTTGAGGAACTAGTTCTGAAAGTTCAAAACAGTTGATGGATCAATTATAAAAGGCCTTAATGAACATTGCAATAAACCTCCTCAAAACTTCCCTATAGCCCAAATCTTATATTCCTATTTCAATGCATGAATGTCAGAGAGATTCTCAAGAAGAGTTCATCAGGCCTTATTTCCCAGGGACAAAGCAAAATTCTTCCTCCCAAGAGCTTTTCTTGGAAAGAAACACAGTATTTTGTTAGTCTGGAAAAAACAAACAAGCAAAAAAAAACCCCACCAACCAAAAAATGGGTCGTAGAAAAACAGAAAAAAAAAAAAAAGGAAAATTACAGCCCCAAAAGGTTAAGGATTTACAAGCCTATAAGCAGTTGGCAAGAGGGTTAGATAGTGGGGTATATTATTGCAGTTTCAGTAATAGGGGGTATTATTAGCTCAGCCTGTAACTGGTGTTATTATGGGATGTTACGGAAATATTTCATTATATAGTAATTGGGCTTCTCTGAACTAAATCTCTCAACCTTTTGCAGCTGATTCATCAGTTGTTTCTGAAACATTGTGTCTTTGATGTTGCTACAGAGACTGCCAAAAGTAAAATCAACCAGTGCCAGCTGTTACGGTATTTGTGATATGAATGTATTCCCAAGGGTCATTTGCTTTATTTTAATTTTCACTATACCCCAGTTACGTATTCATTCAGGTTGTCTGTTTTGTGCACTTAAGGGCAATGCAGTTCAGGAGAGTTTTAAAAAGAAGTGTCTCAAAGGTCAAGATAAATAATTGCATTAAGAGAACATCAGCTGGAAATTTTGCTGTGGCTTGTTACCTACATTTAATAATGATCCAAAAAAAAAAAAAAGGCAGGAAGATAAAAAAAACAAACCAAAACAACAAACACCAAAAAAACAACTCACCACTGTAAGAACAGCTTGGTTTAGTCATAACACAGAAAAGATGCAAAAACTATTTTAATGCTGATTTTACAAACAATAGAGAATATGATAATATTCTGTATTCTGTTACATTCTGAAAAGTCTGTGTGCTTGGTTTTCTCATTCACTTTAGAATTGTTTGTAAAGGGACAGAAAAAGTAGAAAACACAAGGCCTGTAGTACTTCTGAGTGTCCTACTAAAAACTGTCAACATGTAACTGGAACTATCTTAGAGGCCAATGAGCAGGCACATACTTCTAGTGACTGTCAACTGAAGAAGGCAGAACAAGTGACATAACATTTTTACTGTATAGAATCAGTGAAAAAAGTAACACTTCATTTTGCCATCAGTCTGTGAGATTCATTGTCATAGAATGACAAAACTTCACATAGGTTGAAAAAGAATGTAGTTATTTCAGGGAAAAAGAGTCCAGCAAGGGCTGTGAAACATGAAGGTAAAAACTCTATCTCAAGAACTCCTTAAAAACATAATCTAAGAATGTAGTGTGGGAAACTTCCCAATATGCTTCTGGTTTTGCACAGGAACAGGAGAGGGAAGGTTGTGCTTTGCCCCAGCACTACTGGTACGAGGTGATGTATAGCAGTTCCTGAGTGCTGAAGAAGCTCAACAGCACATGATTGTGTCACTACAAAGAAGAGAGAGAGGGAAATCATTGCATGTTGGCACTCTGATTGCTAGCCCTATAAGGTCCTTGATATGTTTGCTGCTTGTTCTTCCATCTCATTTCCTAGATAAGATACAACAAGGTCTCTCAGCCTTCTAGACAGTTATTCTTTCTGTGTCATTAGTCCAAACAATCTAGTGATGGAAGGGATTTTATTTACCTTCTTTCAGTTTGTAAGTCCACAAACTGTAATAAAAGAGTATAGGTACAAGCTGAAAGACTGATCCATCTCCCACGGCATGGTTCCTTGGCCAGCTTGCTCCTTTCTTCACATCCTTCACAGTGAGTGCATTGAGTTGTTCCTCCCTCCAGTTGTCTGGCACTTTTGATCTGTGCTGTACCACGTGGTAACGGAGGGAGGAGCTGGGTTGCTTGTCTGCCCACTAATAATAATATCATTTGATGTCGGGCAAGCAGTCAGCAGAAGACATGCTCATATGGGCCCAATGAACACATTGAAATAAAAATGAAAAGTGAAGCCTGATGAACACTTGCAGTTTTCTTTTACTGTCTGATCACCATTTAGCCCTTACTGTATGCTGCTTTCTGCCAGTCCTTAACAAAGATCTGATGAACAGCATTCATTCTGTATGTTGACTAACTGGCCATGGGTTTGGTGAAAATAACCGAGCCTGTCTTTCTGAGGGCAGTTAGTTTGTGTAATAAATATCCCATAGGTGTGGTAGCTGGGGAATGGGAAGTGACATGATTTATTTCTCTGGCAACAAGTAGTGGTTGATAAGCAAAGATTTGAGGATATTATTTGAAATTTCATAACCATTTTTGCCTTTGTCTTTTCCAAATTTTACTGATTATTAAGATCTTTTAATGGTTTGAAAACAAACCAGTGAGAGACTCCAAGTCAGAAATACAACTTAATAAGGAAAAAAAAAAAAAAATAAAAGCAATAATACAAAGGAAAACCACAGACAGAGTCAGAATACAACCTGATACTCTGTAGTTAGGGTGGTGGTAGCAGTCCAGATGAAACAGTGGTCTCGTAGAAAAGATCTGGTAGCTCTTGTCCTCTGGAAATCCAGTGGGTAAGGCCCCCTGTGCTGTACTGAACCCCAGTTTATATCCAGGTGGGAGCACTTGGCTCCTCCCCCTGGGTGGAGCATCTCACAATGGGTTGATATCATTCTGTGAGTCATGCAGTGGGTCCTTGATGGTCCATTAAACAGAAATAGCTCCTGGGGGGAGTTCTGTATGAGTCATGGGGCGAGGCATGGATGGGCCCATTAACAGGGAGGAGGACTCCTGCTGGGTGGGAAGGTGTTAACATCTCCCCTGACCTTGAACCTCTTTCCTTATCTGTTATAGCCTGGGGTGTGAGGTCTGTCCTGGGCAGCTGCTACCCATGATTTTCTTAACAGCCCATGAGCACTGACATAGAGAGTATAGAATACACAGTTTTGGTTCTACCCACATAAGGATAAACTGGTCCCAGCCCCTGTAACCATGATAGATCTTGGTGTTTAAATGTGTTTTATATAGCCTCCTCCCACTCCCAAGAAGTTCTGTTGAATTTTTGTGACGGAGTGTTGCCATTCATTGCTTGAAGTACGTAACAAGAATTGAGCATTCCTTCAAAAAGAGGAACATCCCTAAAAGCTTACTTCAAATTCTGTTTTGAACTTAAAGACAAAGTTTAAAATCTGATTATTGCATCTTCTTTTTAAGCATGCTTTTAAGTCTGTTCGCATGTGGAAAATATTTTCAGTTAGAAAAACATAGTTAATATATTTATTCTTACAAACTGAATGTGTGACACGTGATACAAGAAGCCTTTGTGTGTATGAAAACTAGCCATATGAATTTTATTGCTCTTGCTCTTCCTTATGAGAGTCTGCTGCTGATGTGGCCAGATACAATTTGGCCCATCTCTTTGCAACAGGCAATTACTGCATATCCTTTCCTATAGGTTCATGGAATATCCTTCCTTAAGCTACTGACGTTCACTAAGAATGATGCTTTACTTATTTTTATTTTTTAACACCAGGTCCTCTTAATGTCAGTTTGTTAAAAAAGTCTGTTAACTGTATGAGGTAAGAGCCAAATTCTTACCTCATTGTAGAAATTGTAAACTTCCTTTAAATCCTTGAAGTTGGAACCGCTTCAAATTTATGGCAGTAAAACTAAGATAGGAATTCTGCCTTCAATGCTCATCTATTCTACAAAAGCTCCCTTACTTTGCAAAAAAAAATCTTAAATGAACATTCAGGTAACTAAACGCTATTGAACCTGGTTAAGAAATAGTAATTATTGTTATTATAATTATTATTATTAGCATTCTGTATTTTTATTTAAGTAAGTAGAGTTAAGCTGAGAAGGTCATGTGCCCTTTTGTGGCACTGACTTCAGACAACCTGGAAGCTTGATTAAGACAGAGCAAGCAAGGGGAGTGCTAGGGCAGGGGGAGTTCAAGGTCAGGTTTGTTTTGATGAGTTCATCTTGGTTCCTTCAGTCCTCTTCACTGTGGGTGGTAGGTGCCTGCGTTCCCCAAAGTGTTTACAGTTTAAGTCATCTTTAGGCAGGTTGACTTATTTTGAGTCCTGCCAATTTTGTATTTATTTTCCTTGAGTTTCACCGTAGTCCAGATTTTTCTGTTGTTGCTTCATGTAGATAGATGCTTACCAGAAACTTTCCTTTCCAGTATCTATTTTTTAGATTTCTTACATTTAAGAGGCGTTGCGTGTTAATGCACTATTAAAGTATACCAGTAGTCCTTATCTATTGGTTTAGGCACAGTGGCAGCTGCCTGAGGGGAACTCAAGAGTCCCAAAAACTTGCTCTTGGAGTGCTCCTGGAAGTACTTTGTAGTGAAGGTGGCTAGGAAGGGGTTCTGACCATCATCTCTCCAGTTTGCCCATGGTCTCCCATCAGCCCATTGGTCTTCCCTCTGTTGAGGAGGCCATGGACCACCCAGACAACTACTAAGTGCACTGGAGGAATGCACAGGCACAAACTTCATACTCAGCTATTCTACATCTATAACTATAGGACCAACTTGAATTCAGTCCTTCTGTCACATTTATAATTTAAATTTCAGAGTCCTTGCCACATTAGAGAGAAAGTGCTTATTCCATGATCACTGGTAGCTTCTGAGGACTGCATTATGGCTTCTCTGAGAGCGTTTGTGTCGACAAAGGAAATGCTGAGCAGCACTGCAGGGGACTATGTTGATACAGACTGGATTTTTAGCTGTCTTTGTATTAAAATTTGGAGATGGCTCGTACACATTCTTTTCACTGCCCAGAAGTTAGGCAGAGAAGAGAAAGGCAGGCAAACTTTAGAGCAGAATAGAAAAACAATAAAAAAAAGGCAGAGGCTAGAAGATAACAGAAACACCATTTGAGAGAAATTAAAAACAGTTGCTACATAATTTGAAGGCATTTCAGCCTCTCAACTGGTTGCATGCGTAGACAGTTTTGACACCGATATTTGCATGCTTAGATTTATAGCAAAATGTTACCCACAAAGGTGACATGCATTATTGTAGACTCGGGCACTGAGGTAACCGAGCCAAAATAGCAGAAATCCAAGGCATTCTGGGGCACGTGTGCACAGCTGTGCTTACCCACTTTCCCACAGACACACTCACGTGTGATTCAAGTGTACATGCTCTGGGATTTTTCCCATGCTCCTCACACCTTATGTGAGATTTACAAATATACGTATGTATGAAACCCTTAATACATAGGTACTTATACATTGCCTGTATGCATACATTCACAAGTTCTATGGCTGGCACTGGTATACTTCCCAAAAAGTATCCCTCTTGGACCTGCCACCTCTCATGCTGTGTGGCAGGGGCAGCAGCGGCCACCAGTATTCCCCTCTTTCACCAAACAGTACCCAAGGGAGAGCAATGCTGCTGTTTTTTCTGTCTTTATATATTAAAACCCCCGTACTTTGTGTTGGGGGTGGGGTTAACTGGGAGGCATCAGCTGGGAGATTTTGAACAGCATGTATAATTTCATGAAATTTAAAATAATTTAAATTTCCAAAACTTGCAGGATGGCGAGTGACTTTGTATGTTGGATGTGTCTGTGATACATGGCTTCCGACATTTATGTGACTGTGTGTCTCCGGGATGAGGAGCACTGGAAAAGCTGGCGCTGCATTGGAGGTGGGCCAGGCACCTGGTGCCCCTGCTGCAGTGTGGGGGAGTGTTTGTGTCTGGGGGCTTGGCAGAGCCCCATGGCAAGGGCTATGCCAGACACAGAGCACAGCTCCAGCTTCAGCTTCCCCAACTGCTCTGCTTTCTAAATCTGGAGGTTTGTTTCGTAGCCACCTCCTGTAATGATGGGAAGATGATCTGCTGTGGTTTATGCATGTTTTTCTATGACATGAAAAAGTATTGGTAATTCTGTGGCTTATTTCTGTTTCTCTTTTCATACTGATCTTTTGGCTTCCTCTCATTTTTTTTTTTCCCTCCTTTTTTTTTCTCCCTTCTCCCTTTTTCTTCATACTTCTTCATTTTTTAATTTTTCCTTTGCCTTGCTACTGTAACAGTTGACATGAGTAAGACAACTAATACTTAAACCCTAAATTTGAGGTCACTGAGTAAAATATTTACTGAACCTCAGAGTCTGGTCTGTTTAAAAATTCCTATATCCTGACAAGATTTTAAAGCACAGATGTCACTGTGCTGTTTATTAAAACTTACTCTTGTGAAATTTAAAATCAATATAAAAACTAGTCATCTACAAACTAAATTTGACCAGAAATTTATTATATGAAAAGTTACCTAAAAAGAAAGTTGGTTTGGTTTCATCTCACCTAGCTTACATCATCTACAGTGAAGATGTTTACCCCAATCTTATCACCGTAGTCTCCTTCTATGGTTAACAGAGTGGAATAGACACATTCTTCCTGAGATTTATTTGACTGATTTTAGACTAAGAAAAATTGAACCCTAGAAGATCCAGTCTATTGCATGACTTGCTGCAAGGTGACTCTTGCTGCTGAATATTACAGCTGCACAAAACTGAAATAGAAGGACATAAATAGTTGGAAGTTCAATCCTTAAAAATGGGTAATAAAATAGAGTTTAAAGAGCTGGTTTGATCTGATGTAGTTTGTTTAATAATTGCTGACAACTTCTGCCCTATCTTTTTGAGTTTCAACATCAAGATACACAGAAAGATACCGTTTATCTTTCTCTTACCTGTTTCTTGCAGTAAAGAAACATATTTGGGTCCATTATGCACACTGAAAAAAAAAATATCTATCAAGCATCAGTTTCTTGTCATTCAGATTCACTTTAAAATCTTGACTGAGTAATTGTTTACTGTGATTTGTCTTACATTTGTGATTTGTCTTACATTTGTGATTTGTCTTACCTAGCCGTTTGTCTAGGTAACTTTTAACTACTCTTAATAGAATAAGCTCCCAAAATCTCTCACTGAAAACAAGATAGGTTACATAAGAAGTGTGACCATCAATAGAGGTTTATAATCAGTGGTTTGACTGACAGCTGTCAGAAACTATTCATTTTCTGTGTTTTGCTGGACATTCTTACTGCACTTTTCCAAAAATTTTTCTCGGATGGAATCTGTCTATAAATGGAATCCACACCTTTTTGTCAAGTTTGTGAATCCACCTCCTAAAGAAAATGTGGTAATCAACCAAATATCTCACCAAAGAAAAGAAGATTTAAACTCAAATGCTCCAGCCTACATATGTGTATAAGAAAAGCTCTGGTCATGACTGCAGCTGAGAACAGTTCCTTGTGGTTCCTGTGATAGTTTCAAATGGTTAACCTTTCTTCCATACTTCAGAAAACACTGGCTTTTCCCAACTGTGTCACAAGTGGTCTTTGCCATAGGGTCATCAAATTTGTGATGCCTGCCGTTTGACCGTTGGTCAAGCTATAACAATGGAGTAAGAATATGCTTTATTGGAGAAGCACCAGCCCACTGTCACAGACAGCTCAGGTGAAGACCATGGCTGCGGCATAGGATGAGGACAGGAAGAGAATTTGGCCCACGGTCTCTCAGGTGGAAATTTAATGCCCTTCAACTCCACCTCTTTGTGAGATGTTAAAGATGCCCTGATTATTAGAGCTGGTTAAAATATTTCCAGTGGAACAGTTCTCTGCTGGAAAATGCTGATTGTACAGAATTGAAACATTTTACAGGAACATGTTGATTCCATTGAACACTTCAATGGAAAGCAGTCAGGCTGTCCAGGAAGCCTGCACTCCTGGTCATGTGCCAGCCTGGGCTCCCCACTCTCCAGGCAGCTGCTCCTCTAGCTTCCTGACACTGGAAGGCCTTTACCTCAGGAGCCGGGGTGGCCAGGGGGGAGGGAAACATGAAATGGGGGGCACTGGCCCTCAGGTAGGCTTTCTTGCAGTAGCATTTCTTTGGAAGTTTTCTTAGCTTTACAAAAATGTAAATTCTTCAAGAAAAATTACAGTCACTTCTTTCCACAGGAAACGAATTCTGTTTCCTAGGCTGATCTACCAGCGAGGTGGTACTACCTGTCTTTGCGTGCTCTTTGCTCGTGTATCACACCTTTACAAATATGATCTTAGGTGGAAAGTATACAGTATAGCCACACTGCAACAGTGATGCAGCTGTCAGTGCCTGAAGTGTTTATGGTAGGCATAAAAAAAGGACATATTCACTGTGCAGACTGTCATCATGATGAAACAAATTCAGAATTTCAACTCTGGGTGAACTCAGAGTTGTGTCAGCAGAAACATACCGTACAAAGGAGATATCTGTCAAAATGTGTACATGTATGTATATTTAATATATATTTGTTCTATTTATTTAAAAATAGCTCATGTGGGGATAATCAACCTATTTTTTTTTCTCATCCAGTCTAGGAAAACAGATTTAAAAAAAAAAAAAATTAATTAGAAGTGTCTTTTAAACATTGTAATACACACCATCAGAATTTTTAAGCTTAGCTGAAAGAACTATTTATAGTCCTGGTTAATATTTCTGCTGGCTTGAGCTTTATTGTTATGGTCATAACTTGAGCTTAGAATTCTGTTTTGAAGCATGTACTACAGACACCTGTAGAATAGTTAATTGTCTTATAAGTTTTATACAGTCAGTAAAGCTACTAACATGTAACTAATTGTATGTAGAGTATTTTGGGTGATTTGGATTTTTTTTTTTTTTTTAAAGGAGGTCATATAAACCCAATGTTTGTTCTGCATTTTACCACCTGTGGAGAAATGCACAAGCTATGAGCGTTTATGTGCACATGCTTACAAGTTTTGATTTGCACTGAGGTGTCATATTGCTGATCATTTCTGTGCTATTTCCTCAAATTTGGTGGGTGGCATACTTACAGTACATCCAATCAGTGAATCAATAAATAATGAAGCCTGCATATTAAGAAGAGTTTAACAAATAAGTGCTCATAATGAAAGTCAGTGTTGTGGGTTTTTTTTCATGGTTTCATCAGCAGCCTTGCTTTTGATCTGGGAGCTGTTAGGAGCCGTTGCACCACAGATGAAAGGAGTTAGAAAATTCCATATCATAATGCAGTAGATCAGTAATTCATGGAGCAGGTAATTCACAATGACTTGCCAGTCCTTTGATTGCACACGGTTTATGACTATTAGCAGTTTCCCCTTTCAAATTTGTATGCTTCCATACTTCCTTTCTGACCTCTTTTTCATCATTTATAGTCCAATTTGGTAGTGAAAAAACATAACTGGTGCTCAAGTGCATGGCTGTCATTCAAACCTGAGTCCGTTACCAGGCAGTTTGACATTTGTGACTCTGAAAAAAACCAAAACATTAAGCAGGTGTACAGAACACTAACCAGGTCCCTCAAACAATGCTTTATGGGATTCACAACTTGCCTCTAGGCTATAAAGCTGATTCAGCCTGAGTTTTCAAGGTAGATTTAATCTTGATATTTACACTCCCTGTATCTTGCAGTAGAACATAATTGCAATATAAATGGCACATACACATTTCAAATGGAAGGTCATGGGAAGAGAAGTGTTACTGGAAGAGCTTTGCAATGACACGCATCCTTTGAGGTTTAACAATTATCCCTCCTCAGCTGGTAAAATCAAGGGGTGCATCCTCAGCTTCAGTAAATCTGTTTGCTCAGAGGGGTCCTGGCTCTAACAATTTCTTAGTAGAAGTATAAGGAAGTAAGGTTCAAATTAAAAGAAACCCAAAGTAATGCTGTTTAATCACTTTTAACGTAGTCATCTGCTATACAGGTGTGCACATATCACATTTTGTTTCAGTTATACTTACCAGGTTTCTGGGAACTGATGTTGCAGCTTTACAAAGGTAGATTTCTACAAGTTGAATGAATAACATCAGGGAAACCTGTTACAAGAAGTTACTGTTTTGTCTAAAGGGCTATTATAATGTTCAAGTTGCTGAAAAAGGATCCCTAAAAAAAGCATTGCAAACACATAAGTGGTCAAGTAGGAATAAGAACTGTGAGTCCGAGAACTAAACAATTCTCTAAGGTGCTCAATGAAAATAATCTTTTTTTTATATATGGACATAAAAACTATGCACAAAGTCCTTCCATGGTATCCCTCCCAGCTTCCAGTAGTCAGTGGGTTCAGGATTTCCTTTGCCAGAGGTGCATCTGAATCACTGTGCTTAATAGCCACTGATAGGCATATCCTTCATGAATTAGTCTAATCTCCTTTTGAACCCTGCTATACTTCTGGCTTCTGCGGCATCCTGTGGTAATGAGCTCCATGATTTAATTGTGCATTGTAATGAAAAGTGCTTCCTTTTGTTTGCCTGAAAATTGCCACTTTAAAGATGTTAGAGGAGACACTCGCCTACTGCATCTGCTCCCTTTTGTTTAGTAGACAAAGCTGGTTACTCTGTTCCTAGTCAAAACGAGTTTTTTTCTTTCTTATGATGGCAAAATCCATAGGAAATAAGAGGTAGAGAATGACATTTTGAGATTGCTTCAGTACTAATGTATTTAACAAATGAACAGCAGAATACACAGGTAATTCAACTGTGAACACTTTATTTTGATACACGTAGGGCTGATTTGGCACTTCTGAATAAGAAAGCAATAGTACCATAGGAAAACTTTGATAAATGTTTTCAACACATGCACACACACATATGTACATGCATCCTCAGACTGTTTCTAATGTGATGTGTGCTCATGCCCTTTCTGTAGCACTTTTTGCAGAGATGTAGGAAGAAGATTTTGTGGGCAAAATGTGGAAAATGCATGGGAAGTGTGGAAAAGAACACTGTTTGGAAAATGAGCACTTGTAGCAGCTTATGAGCAAAACCAGAGTGAATAAAGTGGACACCTGCCTCCTTCTCACCTTCTCTTTTGCTTTGTACAGGGTTGCTAGGTGGTGTCTGTGCCCTTTGTGAAACATCAGACACACGGGTGGTCCCACGTCAGCAACAGAAAATGTGAGATAAGACTTCTTGCTGCTTGTGTGATGATATGAATTTCTTTTTTTTTTTTTTTTTTTTTGTTTCTTGGAGAAGAAGAAAGTTTTGTTCAACTTTATGGGGAAAAAAGTGTGTTGTTGTAGGATTACAGGATGCTTTTTAGTTCCAGATGAAGGCTTCCTTGGGTTTGCCATTTTGTTCCTCTACTAATATAAAAAAATAAGGAGGAAGAGGAACTATACAACCAAAAAATATTAAATTTAAATTTCAAAGAAATGTAATGCATGAAATATTTACACATTTGTTCTAGAATCGGTTTAAAATTAAGCAAAAGACCTGACTTAGACATGGCATTTTGATAATTTTTGGATAAATTATACACAGAATAGATTTTTCGAGCTTGCGCACCTGTCTCTCCCACCCCCATCCTCCATTATACTCCCTGCTGTATTTTGTTCTTTCCTTTTTCTCTAAGTACCACTCATCTTTGCTTATAGGCTTACCAAAAATTCAGCTTGGACTGTTGGGTCTGCCCATGTCAAAGTGTTGTTGAACAAAGTGGATGGAGCTCCATGAAAGCTTAAAAGTAAAACATTTCCTAAGCCTAAAATTTAATAATATTATTTTTAAGGTAAAAAAAAAACCCAAAAAAACCCAAAAAAACCCAGAAGAACTAGTCTTCGGTTCAGAGTATTTGGCTGTTCCTTGCAGGTGTTTGGGCTTTAAAATGTTTGGGCAGAACACCAATAATATGGTTTACAGATTACAGTGTTGTCCAGTTTCCTGCATGTTACTTGTGATATGGAACACTGACATTATAGAAAGCCATGTGCTAGTAACCTTTTTATTTCCTCTTTCTTTTTTTTTTATTTTTTAGACTGTATATCTTCTCACAAAACTTTGAAATGTGTCTTGGCCAGTTACTCCAGCTGTTTACCTAAGTAACTACAGGACATCTGTTTCAAGATAGGTTGCAGGCACATCACATTTCACCTTCCTAAAGGGGAAGAGGACAGGAAGCTTAATTTTCAAGTTCAGCAATGCCAAAGCTTTCTGATTTCCATAAAGATGCCAGACAGTGACATCATATCTACCCTGTGTCCTTTTGCTTTATGGCTGGAACTTCACTGTATGGTGAAAATGTTGCAGGAGAACGATTGATCTTGACTTTCACCAGTGCTGTACTAAGCAAAAGTAACAAATGGTGTCATTGCTGAAGCCTGTGAAAAAATATTTGTAGTCATGGTTGTAGCTGGAGCCAAAGTCAGGCACTGAACCAGAACCTACATAGAACCCAAACTTTTCCAAGGTCACATGTTATTTTATTTATTTGTTTTAACTTGTGGCCCCTGTTCATAACAGTTCTGTGGGTTTGAGAGAAAACAACTTGGTGTTTTCAAATATGATTTCAATTAAATATAATTGTTTAGAACGAACAAATGTTTTCACCTACCACATCATGTAACTGCAATCTATGCTTCTGCTTTCAAGTCTGTTACATGGAACACAGGTTAACCAACCACATAAAATAACTAACAGTGGCCTTGTGAAAAACAAATACATTCAGAAATAAGACTGAAAAATCCTGATCTCCAATGTGCCTAACCAGAACAGTGTTCTGCTGGCCAAATCCTAAAATACTGGCTTCTGGGCCACAACTGTGACAAGCTTCCCTAGAATCAAAGCAAACTGCTTGCTGCGGGGATGCATTCTCAACTGAATGGTGTGTGTTGGACATGATTATTAGTGATTGTAATTATATCATCACAAGTACTGTAGCAAGTAGATAATTTTTTTCTTTTTTTTGTTTTTTTCTTCAGTTCCACTTCTCAGCCACTCAGTCTGCATAAAGATGTGTCTGTGTTCTGCTCAACACCTGACATGTGCTCCTCAGAAATGGCTCCATTTCAAATGTAAGTGAAGTGATCCCTGCACAGAAAGCCTAATTTACAAAATTACTGAACCCTCATCTTTCTGACAGAAGTCAAGGTGAATTGTTGCTTAAAAGCCCTTTCTCGATGTTTCCTTCTTGTAGTAGTGATTCTTTGGGTAGAAAAGGGCTGTGTGGTACTTACAGGTTATCATTTTTTTTTTACGATAAATCACAGTGAAACTCATAATGAAAAAAAGAATAAGGAATAATACAACTTGTAAAATAAAGCTTTCGCTAAGCACTCTAAGTTTTCCCAGCTTTACAAGAAAAGCTGTCATGAGCCATCTTTCAATAACTTGAGGAAATATTATGTTACAAATGTTACAAACATATATGAAGGCAGGCTAAATGTTACATCAAAGTTAAGGGTCTGACTTCTCTAACCTCAAAACTAAAGACGCTTTAACTGACCTGCATTCATTAAATAAATGCTGATAGACCCTTAACTCTTCTGAAGCCAGTGCTTACTGGCATAACAAAAAGAAACAGCACATTCTGAAATGTGTTGCAATAAAGCTACATACCACATGATTTATAGATCTATATGTTTCAGATTAAGCCTGGATCTTTTTCTGTGTTTATCAACAGCATTAAAAAAAAAACAAACAACAAAACAACAAAAACACCAACAAACACAAAACCAGTAAGCAAACCTGGAATACCACAAACCAATCAATAAAGTTTAAAAGCTCCAGTGAATCTAACCTATAACAGGTCCTTGTTTGGAGAACATGCTCAAGAAACACATGTGCCTTTAAGAGGTCTTGAAAGAATTTACACCCATGGACCATTACCATTTCCAAACACCCTGCAGCTTTACCAGCCCAACATGTGCTGACTGTATATCACCATGACCCTTTCACTAAAGCTCTTTTGACTGGAGTGCTTTTAATACCCACTTTCTCAGCTGAGCTCAGGAGTGATTTGTTTTACATGCCACATTAATCCTTTCCACATTTTCTGGATGAGGCAACCACAATTCCACTTGTGAGGTGTTTCTAAAACATAGTTATAGGAATAAAGCAGCAGGGTCCCAGACTTGACAACTTCCCTTCGGGCAGCTGACAAAGTGGGCTATCGTGGCTGGCGTTGGAGCTACTAGCAGTTGTGCCCAGCAGTGAGGGTGGGCTGCTCTCCGTGGTTAGTTGGAGGCCCAATTATTGTTGGCAATTCTGCTACAATTAAAACCTTGTAGGGATCTTCGTAGATTTAATGTCCAATGAATGCTGATGCAGATTAATAAAATCCAGCTCGTCTTTTATAAGCTTAAGATGAAATGCAACAGAAAGAAACAGAACTGAAAGTATAAATGGCAGCTCTGTAAAACCCAAGAAGTTTATGCCTCACACCTACATGATTGGAGGAAAAGAGCTTTTCATAAATGGGCAATTAGCGTTCAGTGTACTCGCTTTTATTATGTGGTAATTTTACAGTTTTCACTTTAAAGACACCCCCAAAAAAAATCAAAGGCCAAATGAATTTCTGTTGTATGCATTTATGAGCTTTCTGCATTTATAATGTTAGCTCAATGTTACTAATGTAGAGTTTTGAAAATTTAGTGTTGTCAACAAGGCTAACAGAGTAGACCAACCAATTATAAGACTGTTTTTACATGTCAGCGCTGTGCACGTTTTATTAACAAGTTAGCATTATACTCCATTTTTTATGTGTTAAATCGAACTGTACAAGTAACTGGAGGACAAAAATTATGTTTCTACCCAATTTAATTTATTGCTCTTCCCTCATAAATTTTGCTTGCAAGTTCAGTGGTCTGAGCTGAACTATAAATTAGAGTGAGGTGAGTCTTGTATATAACCAGATTTACTATGGTAATTTCTGAATGAAGTATCTGAGTTCACATGCCTGTCTACAATTGTTTTTACCCAAGCTATGCTAACAGAAGGAAAAAAAAAAGCAGTGGCTAATTAAGAGTTTTCTGTGAAAGGCTTTTACGGTCATTCACCAGGTTATTCAACAAAATGTCAAGCAACACAAGTAGCTTCATGGGTACTAATGTGAAAGCATTCATACCATGTGGCAGGTGTCACCAGGTGGTGCCATTTCAATCTTCCAGATTTTTTTTTCTTTTTTTTTTTTTTTTCAGTTTAAGAATGCAAGTAAATACTCACTCATGAGAAGATACACTTATTTTTATAATTTGCATTCTATACAGTTATGTGTGAAGGGAGCTGTGTTATCCGAAGGGGCAAGTTTGCTATTTGCCTTGATCTTGTATTAAAATCTTTCTTCAGGTGAAATTGTTGCTTGTAATCCAAATTTTAGTGATAAGATGAGATTCCTTAACTAGGGAATTTCTGGCATGCTGTTTGGTTATATCTCTTCCAGGACTAATGTATAAATAGAACAAGTTATACTTTGAATATAACCAGAGGCCAGATATCTGATTTCCCTGATCTGCCAAGACATCTGCAACTGCTCTGCAGGGGGACAACAATGGTGTTTACACAAATTCTCTTTCTTTAGTTTGCAATGTGATATTTATTGATCTGACTTTTCAGATATACTAATTACCTGCACCTGGGAGCTGTGGGCACCCAATATTTTTCCAGGTCTCAGGTTTGTGGCCTGATTGCTCTCCTGGGCATCAAGTAGGACTTCTCTGCCAGCTTCATCAGCTCTATATTAAGAACTTGTTGACTGTAGTTTTTCAGCTTTTTTTTTTCTTCTCTGATGGTATGCTGGTGGAGAGCTCAGAAGCACAGAAATATTAGCATGTCTTCTTCACATTTTCTTCTTGAGAGAGAGGACTGTAGTTCTGTTAAGAGCAAGTGTTTAGAAGAAGAATCAGAAGTCCTTCCTTTGACATTTAATCTAGATGCAGTGTACAATATCTGTCCCTGAACTTGCTCTTCCCACCTTGTCTGAGTAGCTATATCAAATACCTCTTGAAGCACATGGGTGTAGACAGGTATGGCTGAGCCACTGTTTGTTGTCAGCAGGATAATACAGAGGGCAGTGTGGAGTAGCCAAGAAATAAATTGAGGATGTAGTGCAGCTAATGAAGAGAGGGAGTACACCACTTATAGTGCTTCCCACCACCATTCCTCCAGCACATGGACCACATTCCAGTATCATGTGTAGCCCAAGTATGGACATTCCTTCCATCAGGGCAAAGCTGACATGTACCAAAAGCCCAGGTGCTCTCTGAGTCATTGTAGCTGAGCTCAGGTTGTGTCTGAAGCTCCTCCTAATGCTCTGCATTTAAGAAAGTCTGTGTCCCAAAAGGAAGAGGACCACCTTTCGTAGAATAACCAGACAGATGGATATTGCCAGCCATGCAGCTGCTAGATTTCTGGAGGGGTACCCTCTATGGTACCCTCTAAAAACTTGACTCTTTTCAACTAGAAAACCAGAGGAATTCTGGCAATGATTCCTGTGGGAACAAGTTAGGTTGTATGGCCTTTGGATCACCGTGTTCCTTATGGCTGTACATGACTTGCACCGGGCTGCCTCAGACAGGCTCCAGGCAGGCTGCAGGACCCCATGGGACAGCAGCACTGTGCAGAGATACTCCTGCCCAGCCAGTGGGGCTCTGGCCATAAGGTGTTACATCCACACTGCTCAGCCTTTTTCACCGACTCATCTTACCTAGAGCATTGCACTGATACAGCAGCAGTCTGCCCGGCCTTGGAGCTGGCTGGTTCAGCATGAGCTTGGGTCCTCCATTCAGAGTAAAGGAGTTTTCTTCACCCTATAAGGTTGATGTGCACTGGTTTGACCACTATCCCTGTTTCCACATCTGTAGCTTCGGTTCTTGAGAAAGAATTCAATTCCCTGAATTGTCTCTGGCTTTTCTTTCTTTTTATTAAAGAGTTTCTCTGCATAAAAAAGAAAGAGATTTCATATACATAGAGGGGGAAAAAAATGCCTGTTAATTCCAGACTGTTAAAATTATTTGTAGCCACCTATATCACAATAACATCACTTACTGTATGTCACAGAGAATGAGTCACAGAAAATACTGGGATGTAAATACTATCCAGACAAATAGGTTTTCAAGGTGATAGTCTAGATTGCATGATACAAATGAAAATTGTAATTCCTTTAGCAAGAAAACTTCCTGAAGGTTTGAGTGTATATATTTGTTTTGTTTTAATATCCACCCAGAATGGGAACATTTTAGTAAACAACTTGTTTTGTAGAGCAAACAGAAACATACTTTAATCTTCTTTTCTTTGGAAATTATTACTTTTGTGCTTGGATTGCTTTTAATTTTATTGTTTTCGGTAGCCATTTAATAAGAGCTTTATAGTCGTTTGTACCTCAGGATACAGATTTTGCTTGTGAAGAAGACAACCCTCGAGCTTTTTAAAAAAAAGTTTAAAAAACTCAGATAGCTTTTGATCACTTTTCAGATCCTATACTTACAAAAATCTTTTATATGCCAGAGCAAAAATCAGCTCTGCTGTATTTTGTGTTGGTATATAGTCTGAGCCACAAAAATTGCCTAGTTCTCTTTTTGCCTTTGGGCAATTTTTCAAACTTAACTAAACCAAGTCCATAATGTATGCCTGCTGGCCAACATTCCAGGTAAATGAATAGCTTTTAAGGAAAAATGATGCTGTTTTTCAAAAGCTTGACATTTTTAAAATACAAGTCCAGAATTGAAACCTTCAATAATTTTTCCATGCCTATATGTTGCAAGCAGAAAAATGTTACACAAATGAATACATCTGGGATTATTTCAAACTGTTATTTCCCACTAGGGAAAATATTTAGAAATAAGGCTCAATTTTTTGTGTGCTGAAACTACAAAGAGGCCAGCCATCTTGATGCTTTTCCAGATTTTTTTAATGGTTTTCCTGATATTGTATAGTGACTTTACTGGCCTGTTTTGTATGCCCTTATATTCACCATTTATGTTGGGCTTATTCCAGTTTTTAAATCTGTTTTGTGGCATTTATGGCCTAAAGCTAATAAGGACATTCAGTATTTTCTTGTAAAATATTAAAAATACCTTTTAGCATGAAAATAAAAGGGAAATGTTTTTAAAATTAAAAAAAAAAAAAAAAAAGAAAAAGAAAGAAGTGGCCTAACTGCCACTTATTTTACACTTGGGCATGGTTTGCCATAGTGGTAAAATGCTGTTTCCTATGCATCAAGAAAGTGGCAGAAACTTGCCAAGCCAAAATGAGCCTCCTAGCTGACCTCAGCTCACTGGACAGCAGAGTAGAGCCTGGCAGAGGTTTGGCAGTACCCAGATACGAAGTAGAACAACTGCATCAGCATAGATGGAAAACTTATAATGAAATGTATCTTTATAAAAATGCCAATTGGTTGCAAATGCAACTTCGCCACAGAAAAGGGTTTGAATGCATTTTTTGCCATGAAAAATCTGGAAGAATTTTTAATTGATCAAGACTGTCCTTTTTTATTCTCCTTTAAAAATAACATCCTGCTTTTCTGGCTTGAAATTATTTTGCATTTAGGAAAACAAACCAAACAAAGAATAAAAAAATGTAAATACTCCCTCACATGAAATCTTTTAGTATGAGAGAAGTACAATGCTGTTTAGGATAAGACTTTTAGTTCAAGAAATATCTCAGTTTTCAAGGTGTGGGTTTTTTTTTTCCATGTGGTGTTTTACTTCCCCAGAAATGTGAATATTGTCGTGGAGCAGAAATCTGGTTCCTGCCCAGTGTGTGTCCAGTGCTTTCGTATCGTGAAAGGGTCTTTTCTGGGGCCTGCGTGAGGGCATGATTGTTATGCCCATTTTATGGACTGGAAGTTGAGGTGTAGATCTGCCTTGCTCACCAGGCCAGTGGCAGATGAACTGAACCCCATTTTTAAATGCAATTATTGGCCAGCAGTGGCCAGGTGATGCGCAGGGCCAGTCCCGCTCCCTGCGGTATAAACACATTGCAATCTGGTACTCAAGCAGCAGTGCTTCCTCTCAGCTTGTGTTTTCTCTGTATAATACAGGGTTAATTTGAATAAATGCCTTATTTGCACTCACAACTGTAAAAAATTGCCTACCAAGACCCTAGGTGCCGCAGCGTGCCGCTCGGTGAAATCACGGTAACATTGAAATCATTATTCTGACAGGAACCCAGCCAGCCAGACGCCTACAGAAGCGCTTTTCCTCTCCTTCGCTCTGGGAAGCACAGCCCGCAGCTCTCTCCAGAAAGCTCTCCAGCTTCATTCATTTATTTATTTGCTGCATCGCCAGGTCACTAAATTCTGGTTTCTGTGGGCCGGGCTGGGGGGAGCTGCCGGGCGGTGCGGTGGCGGGGAGACTTTGCCAGCTGGCCCC
>NW_008595596.1:43804-49194 GCF_000691845.1 Merops nubicus
GGGGGGGGATGCAGCGGCAGCTGGAGCTGGAGCTGAGCCCCTCCCTGGGGAAGGCGGGGGGGCATTGCCACACGTCCCACACCTCCGAGGCTTCCTGGCCAGCCACCTCATCCCAGTGTTTACAAGGAATGGCATGTATTTTAAAGGAAAACGGGACACCACCGGCCTGACTCTGCACAGGTCTGCTCCTGCTGCTTCATGCAGGATATGTAGGATTTGGGTAGAATGCAGGCTTCTCAACATTTGTAATTTAAACTGTCATTGCATTGCAAAATAGGAAAAGGAAGAAGAAAAATACAACTACAAAGAACATCACTCTGAAAGTCACACAATCTACAAGGCACTGCTAGCCAGTAGCCAATTATTACCCAGCTCTCCTCCCACCCCTGCTTATTAGGAAAGTTTAGATATTAGTTCCCGTTTGCTTTTCAGAATAGCACAGATGGAAGGAAATGAATATGCCATTTGCTTTTTGTGACCCTAGGGGAGTGGAGCAAAAAATGGATGTGAAACCATTGCCAGAACGCTGGAAGTTTTATTCTTTCATTCACTAGTTTTCCTGCTTCTCTATTCCATATACCCTCCTTTCCTTCGGCTCCGTGGAAAAGTATTGACGAGCCAAACGAGCAATACATGAGAGCTTATGTATGACCTGATTGGTGTGTGTGGCTTGACTTGCCTGTTAGCTGGCATGGCTGTCGTGCTTCCAGGACTGCTGAGAATAGCACAGACTATGGGCATGGACGTCCACAACTCTCTTACTCTCCAAAACGTCTTTTGATGTATTTATGGATTAGTGCACATGAATGGTTCAATATAGCAAGAAGTCACAATGAATAAACAGAAGGGACCAGATTCTTCGTAAGGATTTACACATGGTTCTCATTTTAAGGCCTGAACCAATCCACTTAACTTAATGTAAATCCTTCTCTTGACTTCAATGGGAATGTGGACTTTCTGGCTCGCTCTAGTAAAGGACTTAGGCACCTAAGGCAGGATGTAGGTGGAACAGTATCCAAGACTGCTCTCCAGAAACCCGTGCTTGGCTGCTGCCTAATCCTGGAGGCGCCTAGGCTTGCAAGGCATCTTCCTTTTCAATATTAAAGTTCTGTAGATGACAGTGGTTGTCCAGATCACGTCCAGATCAGCCTGGTCTGAGCAGCTCATCAGCTAGTTCTTTCCTCAGGCTGGTCCACAGCCAGGAACTAAGCAGAAGATGCCTGAGACTTTTGAGGGCCACATCTGGTAGGCATTTTCTGAGCATCCTAACATACACTGATGGATCAAATGCTCTTCATATCACTTTGCTGTAATACTAAAATGCCAAAAAGTGTTTTTTCCAAACCAAATCTGAGAAGAACAGAAGAAAGGCTACTTTTTCATGAAGGTAAAAAGAATAATTTGATGTAGACTGGAAATACGTTTAATTTTTCAAGATATTGTCACATAATTTTTTTTTCTTTCCTACATTTTTAAAGGGCAATTTAAACTCAACTTTGGGGTGAAAAAATCACCGTATCCCCAGTCTCATGCCTAGGGATGTCTGCATTCACTAAATCAAGTTGAATGGAATATGTCAAATGTTTAAATATGAACATTTTCCCCCACTTCTAATTTCTGAAAGACCTTCTGGCGATGTTAAGATTGCAACTTAGTAACAGAAAGGAACACTTTTTGCAGAAATGTGCTGCTCTTCGCACAAGTAAAGCTTGGTGTTTTCGAGGCATGGAGGAATGCTGTGTGCTATATGAACACTGCAAGGTGGAAGTGTTAACTCTCTGTCAGACATTTGGCAAAAAAGAAACACAGCAACAGAAATAGAACATTTTCAACACATCCTGCTTTGAAAATAAAATAACTTGGTTTCTTAGTGGTATTTTTTCATTAAAACAGGGGCTTTGCTGAGGCATTTATGTATCAGGAGTCTCTGACGATATTCTTTTTCCATTGACATTATCTTTTAATTATTCTGAGCCACATCACTAGTGGAGTATTGATTTTTACAGCCCAGTTTACATATTGCTGCAGCATCTAATCCTGAGAAGGTGTTACACACTTTGAGGTTTCTGCTTCCCTTTTTTAAAATAATTTGGAACTCATGACTGCTTAAAAAAGCATCAACAAAGGTGCCTGTCTTTCCTTTGAAGTCATTTTTTGCGGAAATCACAGTCACTGACCAAAAGGTTTCAAAAGATTAAATTGTGCTTATTTTACGACATTTTAAAACAGCAGGGTTAAATGCTGGGCCAGCTGCCAGGCAGTCAGCAGCACCCATACTTTCATGTTCAGCAGCCAGACACATCTACAGCAGTTATTTCTGAGTAGTTATTCCTGAAATATGTCACTCAGAACAGCAGAGGGGTTTTAAGATTTGCATGCTTTGATGACGGGCTAAGGAATATGTATTTTTATATATATATATGCCATGAGTATAATGAATTTCAGAGTTAAAAAAAAAGACTATAGTGTGTAAATTGGGTATTTGTAATTCTCTTTGTCAACACTGGCTTGTCCCGATGGTTGGAATCAACTTGGAGAGCCACGAAATCATGGATATTGGACCCTCATGTCCCATCGTGTATTATCCACATGCAGCAAAACACTTTTCTTTGCTGCTCTCTCCTCCATACGGGGGCTGTAACGGACTGAGGCCCAGTTTAAACTCCCAGAACTGTTCAGAAAGGGAGACATAAATCTTGATGTCATCTTTGAACAGGAAACAGAGGAGAGGGAGGACACTCACACACTGTCTGTCCTGGGCAACAGCACTCTGAGCTTAGTGGATCTTTTTTGATGTTTAGCTCTGTTGCAGTCAGGAAGCAATCTGCTCCATTTTATAAATTTTTGTTCTGGTATTTTCTTTCTAATCCTCCGGTGCTGCCTGGTTTCTCCTGCCCTGGTGTGGTGTTCTGTGTTTGTTTTTTTTTTTTTTTTCATCTGCTTTTTTTCCATTTTGAGGACTCACTGGCCAGACTCCTGTGCTGGTTTCCATCATTTTGTATTGTGCAGGTGTTGCAGAGCACTGGCTTAACTGGTCCCTGGGGGATGCTCCCTGCACAGGGAGCCATGCAGCCAGCGCAAGGCTGTATAAACAGCTCTTGTGCCAGTTATTCTCCCCACACTGGCACAGGGAGTGACTGATGGACTCACAGAAGCAGAATGGAGTGCTCTCGGTTCTTAATGGGTACATCTCAGGGACTGAAACGAGCTGGGATTAGTTAGGGTGCACTTGAACTACATGAACTTATCTAAGTTCTGCTGTGGCCCAGCCTGACACAGGAGAAGCCACTAAGTTGTGTGACCATAACTGGCTCCCCATCTCCTGCTCTGAGTGGACCTTGGCACAAGGAAAAATATGGGCCTTTTATTCTTGTCCTGCTGGCTAGATGAAACCCCACTGTCTACAGATCAAAGCGGTTTGATGGACTGCCAAAAATAGTAACCTATACGTAAAACATGTGCTCCATTTATAGCAATCATTTGGAAAGTTTCCTGCTACTGCAGAAATGCAGATTACATTGATTTACTGTCCAGTACTGCAAAATACCGAGAGGCTTTTCAATGACTTCTGTTGTATGCATTTGCAGAAAGGCTGGGGAGATTTCTTCTTCCTTCCTTCCTCCTCTGGTATATAATACATAATCATGTGAAGTACATCCCTCTGAGTTTTTGCATCGCTTTGGCGAAGTGGGCCAATATCTATGCTTTGAAAGACATTGTCACCTGTGCTAACGTCTTGGCCTTTGAAAAATGAAGTGCTGCTTCTTTTGATGTAAAGAGCATTTCTCCAGTATTTATGGAATCATTTTATTTTACCTCCCAGTCCCTAGGCTCTCTGTTAGGTGTGGACTATGTCCTACATGTTGTTTTCAGGCACTTTCATGTTTTTTGTGGGAACAGACCAATCCTTAACACAGCAATTACTCAGGGAGCTGCACATGAATACGGCCTCCTTGTGTTTTGAGCACAGGTCTGAATCTGCACTTGAGCCTAACTGCACTGTGGCAATCACACCCTTTCCAAGCCCCTTCTGTGTTCTGTTGGACAAAAAAAAAGCTACAGTCGAAGTCCTTTGTGGAACAGTCTTAATAGCACCGGACAGGTGCAAAAGTGCTGCATTTATGGACAGTCTGCGCTCAGGCTGTTACTGCAACAAGCAAGATATCCCACACTGGGCAGTATGAGCTGGTGTGGAGACTTGGAAGTAAATCAGGGCGTAGGTGATAGTGCCGAGTCCTCTGCTGGGCTCAGCTACGCAGATCTAGTCTCTGTGTTAACCAAACAGGATTTGATCTAGTTTACAAACAAGGCTGGAAAGAAAGGAGAGCATCTGTAGCTCTTATGACTCATAAAGTGGCTTGTTATACAGTTATTGTGGAAAGAGTAAATTTACTGAAAAGTTCACTAATGTAAGAAGAGAATAAAAGCTCAAGAAATGAGCAGTGACAGTAACCGGTGTCCTACAACCTTTCAGCCTGTTTGCAACCAGTTGTCCTCTTTGCTGGATAATAAAGAAGATGAACTTGGCCTTCATTCATGACTCATATTAAGGAAGGATGTCATAATTTTCTCTCCAGTAACTTACATACCTAACAATATTCAGAAATGCCTCTTTTCCTTTCCTGGTATTATTTTTCAGATCCTTTTTCTTCAGACCCTCGCTGCTAATAGGCACCAGAAGAGTTAATTATTCTACCTCTGGATACTATTAAATTCACCCCAATTCACTCCTCTGCTTCCCGTCTGTTAATGTCCTAAGGATCAAAGCTCAATATAACTATTTTAGGCCAAGAGTTCAAAATGCTACCATTCATATTATAACTTAACAGGAAAGCATGCATTACTTTTCCTACTAATAAATCATATCTTTTTAAGCTATGGGGTGTTTGCTTTTTTATGTGCAGTTGATTTTTTTTATTATTATTTTTGTTTGTTTGTTTGTTTGCTGATTTGGTTTGGTTTGGTTTTTATAACTGAAGGATTAATTCAGTTTTTCCTACTCTATAGCCTTGGGATCCTCATATGAAAGACTATAGCAATCCGTTTTCATGCATCCGTTATGTGTCAATTACTTGAAGGCGAAAAAGTAACAAACCTAATGTGAACCTGCTAAATAAGAAAAGAGTAGATACATTTCAGGGAGAAACATGGGTTTAGAACGTCAAGGGGAAAAAAAAAAGAAATCCTTTCCTCGAGATATTTTTCCTTTGCTTGTGAATTATGAAGCCATTTTATTTTGGGATCTCCACCGAATTCGCAGTAGCCGCCCCAGGTGCATCCTGAGGATTCCGCACGGCCGGGGTCGTTTTCGTTGCCTTTTGAATGCTAATGCCTGATGGCCTCAGCAATCGCTCTCCAGGCGAACCCTCGGGGATCCGGGTTTCGCCCCA
>NW_008595597.1:0-39718 GCF_000691845.1 Merops nubicus
GGGCGGTCGTTCCTGCTGCGAGGTTCTCGGGACTGGTTGGTGTGAGCCCCGGGTGGCTCCTGACGGGAGGTGTGGCCCCATAGCTGGAGAGAGCTCTGTGGGCAGAGGGCAGCGCCAGGGAGCCAAACCCAGTTTTACTCGGCGTTTGTCTTTGCGTTCACGAGTAAATGGAGTGGTTCCCGAGGTCTGTGCCCTCATCTTTCCCCTACACCTCTACTTTCCATTAAATACCGTGGGCGTTAGAAATGGACATCAGCAACCTGCTGCAGCTCTGCAATAAAAAGCATTAGAGGTGTATGCTGTATTTTTCCTGTCATAGGGCTATTCTAAATAGATAGAATAATTCTAAATAAATAAAACCCAATCCCAAGGGGCTGTGGAGACCTTTCACTTGTTCCTGGTGCTCGCTGCGTTTTGGCTGTCGCATGAGTTTCATCCTGTTCGTCGCACTCCTGCGCACCCGCTGTCAGCCTTCACCTGTTTTTGCCATGGTTTTCACCTCGTGGTTTTCACACAAAGCTGTAGGCCGGCCCCAGGGAGCTCAGCCACGTTTCCAGCTCAGCGAGCTTTCAGCAAAGCGGAACCCTTTGCTGGGCTTTGGCTGAGCCAAGAGAACGACAGTTTCATATGGTTTTGCCGTGGCAAACGTATAACTGAGGGCTGGTCTGAGCCTGGAGATAACAAGGTTTCTGATGATGGTTCTGCCATTCCAACACGTCATGCCGATCATGCCCACAGGTTTTAATCACCTTCTGGAATTTACTCTTTTGTGACACCATTAATTAATAGTAGTAGTAAAGCCTGCAGTTCTGCCTTTTGTGTGCGTGTCAGGGGAAAAAAATAATACATAAATATACATACCCATAACTGAAGGAGAACATTGCGGGTTTTTTTCTTTATATATCATTTTGCTCAATCTTTTACCAATGCACTTGGACTGAGTACACCATGATTTACAGTGCTGTGACAGGAAATACAGTGCTCAGCTGGCATGGCAGAGTAATTGCTTGATAACCATGGTTGAACAAATTTGTTCAATCCGGAAGTAAATGCCTGATATGTTACTCATTATCAACCCGTTAGCTTTCTGGCTTGTGTATAAACAAATTACCTTGTATTTAGGCTGTGGGCATTTGAGTTTTGCTGCGTACAGCTCAGTAAAAAAGAACCCCGCAGACAAAATGTTAAGAAGTGTGTGGTTATGCATGAGTCACACTCCGGACATCATGACATGGCAGAACTTCTGTACTGACAACAGTTCAGAGAGCGGTTGGATTTCCTAAGTTACTGTTTAGCAGGGCAGGCTGTGACTGTCTGAGACAGTTCTGCAGCCCCTTACATACCTGAGAGAGCCCATGAACGGCAACGGGACTGACGATGGGAAATAAGGGACTGCAGGAAGCTGTCTGAGTTCTCAGCCACCACTGAGAGACAGGAACAATGTCAAAGGAGTTCTGATAACATTTACAATATTAAACAAATCTGGACATTGTTTAGAAATTTATTAGCAATTTTAAAATAACATCATTCCTTAGATAAAAATGCAATCTTACAGGAATATACATTTGTCCCACACAGAGATGACCCTATAGCTCACTGAAGGGCCATTCACTCTAACTTTCCTCTGTTGATTTTAAAACGTGCGAGAGGGCAAGACGGACTCTGGCACTGATGACAGGCTTACATGACGGTTACAAACTGTACAGCATTATTTACAAAAGCGTTTCTGTGGGTTCATGAAAACTAGATATAAAATTCTGGAGGAGGAAAAGAATTGAGACAGGGAAGGGCTTGGGTGGAAATGCAAGGGAAGGCTGAGAGGATGGGCAGGGAGCGTAGGAAAGAGTGGGAGAGGAGTTTTATATCTGAACCGATTTATACTTGAGAGAGGTCATTTTACAGCTCTGGGCAATTCAAATGAAGGCAAAACACTTATATTTATCAACATTTATAGCTGATGATCAGAGCAGGAAATGGTGCTCCAGGGCCTGAACTTAAGAGGTGCTGAGGAACCCCATCTTCCCTGAAGTCACTGGGAAATACAAGTATGCAGTACCTTGCCAGCCAGACCCAAACCATGCAGATGCAGGCCAGAGTACCTCCCAGACCTTGGACAGTTTTGATCCTGCAGTGCTCAGTCACTGGCGCTGATGTGAATTTAGACTGAGATCAGCTCTTAATTTACACTTTCACTCCTGAAACTGGACTAGATTCCAACCACTTCTTGCCAGAATTCACCCAAAGCGACTTTTCCCATGTTCTACCAAGTGACAATTGTTTGGAGGGAGATTCCATCATTCGGAATTGATTTTTAAGGCAGTTTTAGAAGTATCTCCCCCCCCCTTTTTTTATGTGTGTGTGTGTGATGCAGCAATGTTTGTCAAAGAGATATTTACAATCTCACTCCTCCTCCTCTGAAATCTTCCCACATTCAAACTGTCAAGACTGAATAAGCCTGAACCAATAATTTCTATGAGTAATCATAAAGTTGATGATGTTTAGGTAGTTTTGGAAGCCAGTCTCCCTAGGTGCTTGAGATGGGAGCAGGCTGGCTTAGGATGCCTTACAGCTTGTTTGGGAAAGAGCTTGCATTTTGCCTGGCTGGGCAAAATGCAACAGAAACCCACAGGTATTTAATTGTCCGAACAATGAAGGTAATGTATGGTGTCTGAGTTAGTGGGTCTGTCTTCAATAGGAAGATGTTTGGGAAAGGGGCTGTTCAAACACTGGCAGAAAAATCTGTTGTTGGGTGGAGTGACGCCTGCTCTCATCTGGGCTTGCCCCGACGCCACTGGGCCTTGGATGCGGCCGCTAATCCCAGCCTAACATCAGGGCTGGGCAGAGCACGGTGGACTCCAGGCTCTGGGAGTGGCGGCTGTCTGTGTGACATGGGGTAGAAAACCAACAGCATGGCAGAGTGCAGATGAGCTCCTGATCATGCCTGACTAAGCCCTTGGTAATGCTAATGACGATTCCCTTATTACATCAGTCATTGGTGCTGCTCCTCTCAATTAGCCCTTTAGAAAGGGACTTGATTAAGTTGCTTAATTGTCTCCTGCCACCTGAGATCTCTGCCATCCATGTGGAGGCTGTGGCACCAGCCTTGGAGAAGTGTTGTGCCTTTCTAGACCAGCTGCTGCAGGCTGGGCAGAGTGCCATAGGGTATTTCAAGTGGCGGTAGATGCCCGCATTTAGGCAACTCAGTCAAGCTCTGTGCCCCTGAAGAAAGCCTGTTTTTTTAGCTCAAGTGTTAACAGTTAAATCAAGTCCCCCATAAGGGGCAGGGGAAGAATGGAGGATTTAACTAGAACACTAAAGTTTATACCAGAAGAGGTGTTTGTTTTTGTTTTTGTTTTTGTTTTTGTTTTTTTTTCCTATCCAGTGTGATGCTAATGACTTCTCTGAAAGCAACTGGAGCCCAGTCTTTCTTCAGGACAGGCCATATCTCTCAGCTGTGCTTCTCCCCTCACCTGCCCCTTCTCTGGGTGCTGTGGCAGCACAGTGGTTTCAGCTGTTCAGAAACAAAGCAGCAACAGAGAGCAAAGTTCCATGGACTGAGATCCCATTGGAAGCCTTTTGGATCCCTGGTCCTGCTAATCTAGAATAAAACTTTTACAACTCTGCAATATTCAAAAGATAAAAAAAAAAATAAACCCTGTGCAGCTATTGAAATTTACATTTCTTAGACTCCTTTGGAGAAGAAAATAAATGGAGGAAAGCTATAATAAAGTTTTTCTGGGCTCAGTTCTGTTTTCCACACTCTTTGCACCAACACAACCTCTTTGGCCTCTAGTGCTCTCCAGCATTGTGTTAGCAAGATGGGAACTAGGGGCTTCTGATGGCCTGGAATATTTTCTTTGCATGCACTACAGTGTTCATTATGGGAACTGCTAAAATCTCACTGGTACCAGAAGCCCCTGACTGGATTCTACTTATTTTACCAACTTTGTTGTGCTCCAAATTCCTTGTTCGGTGTTCCTCTCCCCCACCCTGCCCCTGCCACAGAGACAGTCACAAGACCGTATAGATATCTTAGGATACTTAGTTCTGTCTCAGTAGGGCTGCTTCTCTTCAGCTCACTGGACCAACAGCTTGGGATTTCACATCTCCATGTATGTAGCAAGGCCTTCAACTTCATCTATGACACAGGTGAAGAATCCCACGGGCTCATGGTGCCATCACCTCATGCCATCGTGTCTGTGTGCAAACGCGCATACATTTCATACAGCAATCTGAAACTATCAGGCAGAAAAGACACAGGAGCCTGGCTGAGACCCATACAACTGTTATATTGGTGTCAGTCTAAAGAAAGCAATGATACATTGCTTTGGAAATTATCAAGAAATGTAAAAAATGCATTTGCCCTTTTTTTGTTGTTGTCGTCATCATTGTCGTAGTCATCAGGGGCAGGGTTCTGAGTCAGAAAACAAAGCAGAAATAGATGCGGATCTGTACATGGTGCCTCTCTGGCCGTCCCTCCGCGCTGGGGTGTGGTGGGCAGGGTAATAAAACAGGTGGGACCCCTGCAGTAGCAGCAGCTTCTACACCATCATCGTTCATGTGTCCAGCTGAAGAGGCAGATGATGCAGAAAAGGTCTGTGGATAATGAAACTCCAGCTCTGGATCATGAGTTCCACATTCTTCCTCGTTACATTAGCCACAAAGAAATAAGGAAGGAAAAAAGAAATGCACCTGGTGTGGCTGGCCAGTACTGCCTGGAATAATGAGCAGGAGTGATACAAGGAGGAGGTTTGTTGTTTTATAAGAAATGTCTGTAGTCTGCAGTGTACTCTTCTTGCAAGTCAGAGATGCTCAGTGGCAAACAGCAGATCTTTTTCCCCATTCTTTCCTTTCCTTCCATGCCACTCCTCAGCCATCGGTTCCCTTCAAAGCTTCCATCCACAGCACAGTGATTTGACCCACCATCCACTCCCATACACCGGGAAAAAAGGACACTCCAGGCACTAAACCCGCCCCTGCCTCCCCACCGTCCCTCAGACACTACCTCACCTGAAGGAGGCAGTAGCTCTTTGCTCAGGCCTGTCACAATGTGCACGTTGGAAGTACCTCCAGTGAAAAAAAGAAGCAAAAAAAGCCAATCTCCCCAGAAAGAGAAACTTGCATAGCTGGCACCAGCAATTACTAAATTTAACACCTGCCCCTCAAACTGCAAAAGTCATCCTCATTCTCTGCTAGCCGTGTTTTCCACTCTGCAGGAGCTGAGGTCTTCCAGCAGAGAGCGGGGTTTCCCTGGCTCTGACCCTTGAGGCAGTCACGCTTACCCCAGGAATGAGTGGGGCGTAATCCTTTCCAGCATTTTCCTTCACAAGAAGAAAAATTCTAAAAGATGACATGGGCTGTCAAGCATCCAAAATGCCCACTGCCACCAGTAATTTAGATCAGTACTTTTGTTTCTCAGGAGCACACCTCTGTCACTCACTAGGAGGGTCACATGAACTTTCCAGTGGAAGAAAATGAGATAGGGAGCCCTTATACTAATTTCTTTCTCAGAAACAGCCAGGCACAACATTATTTCCTTTTGAGTAGCTTTGGACCACAGCAGCACTAGTAGCAACAAACTCTCAAAAGGAGACAGCTTGTGTGCCTGTCTCGATACAGGCGTGAGGGATGGAAATGAAGAGACTGACTGACCTCAGCTGGTCACTTTCTCCAGGGAAATCTTGAATTAGGACTTTGATGCCAGAGGGTTGTATAAATGGATTCATATTTCTCTAGTTTAAAAGGATTTGTTTTTTTTTCACGGTATCTTGAGCTGCTGCTGGCCAGTTCAAAATTACACCGAAAAAAGTGCACCGTCAAAAATACCCTTTGCTGTTTCTGCTTTACAGCCCAGAGAATCAAGAAGAAAACCAAGGTCATTACAAAAATAATGTAATCAACATATGCAATAGATGATAGTCTCAGACATCTGCAGAAGCTCAAGATTTGAATGTCAGTTTAGCTCTGAGTCAGATCACACCTCCTAGCTCAGCACTGATCTGCAAATTTGTGGACCGTCTTGAGAAAGGAGAAAAAACAGCAGTTGTCTAGACAAAAAACAGTTGCATAAAATCTAACAATACCTGCCTGGTTTTTCAGCCTCTCTCTTGGGTTAGGGCCAAGTATTGGTGTGACAAAAGTCAACAGAGGTTCACACTTGCTACTAGGGAAATATGGCTGGGACATGCTGTGCCATCAGATATTTTGTGACTTAGAATCTGACCCATCCACTAAAGCCTGGGAAGAGGGATGAGACCGTGCATAGGAACACAAAAAAGTCACGTAACATCTGCATCTTGACAAGACTGCGGCAATTCTCCTAAGCAACGGTCCAGAGCTCTCTCCTTCACTTGCCCTCAGCTTTCAGTCCAGACCAGAGTTAGACAATTTTACTTTGCTGATAACTCTGCCTCTCACGTCTGCTTATCCCATGATCCTGTTATAATTAATCAGGGTTAGCTATTTAATAAAATAATTTTGAAAGCAGATTTTTTTTTTTTTGCTGCTCCTTGAATTGCTGGTGTCAGCTGAATATGTAGGATGGATCTGCCAAATGGGCTTGAGGGTCTTGCCATCCTCAAGTGGGACAAGACCTTTAGAGAAACTGAGCAAAAGGAAAGAGAACAAAGCCTGAAGAAAATGCCCCGGGCTCAGGAAGAAAGATTCTCTACCAATAAAGTCATCGTGCATGTTTGAAGGGAGTGAGAAGAAGGAAAATGAACACAAGATATGCAAAATCAGTAACGTTCAACCTGTCAGTGGATTGCAGAATAGTTACTTACACCAGGTACACTTTGTTCATTGTACAAATTAAAAAAGGAAAAAAAATAGTACCCCTTTCCCCAACCACATGTAGAAAAGCACTTAAAAGTCCAAAGGTAAAGCTTGGCACATTCCAAATACGAAATGATTCACTTGACATGCAGCAAAATATACAAGAAGTGATTCTTTTTTTCTTTTTTTTTTTTTTTTTAAACAAACTTAATTCAATTCATTGTCTTTGCTTGGCACAATTGCAATTCATTTAAAAAAATATTTGAAAAGTACTGAAACTGACCTGAATTCAAGTATAATGGTTTCTTCAACAGAAACACTATCAATGCAATAAAACATCACACAGAATATATCGAAGCGTAACGCCTTCTGGTTGTTTTTTTTTTTTTGTTTGTTACCCCCCACCCCCGCAATTTTTTTTTCTATATAGTTTTAATGCCAACACAACTTACAATTGTCTTTGAAAATTAATATTATTGCATTGTTTTTGCATATCTTGTGGAACAGAAAATGCAAAGAGTTACTGATTCCCCTTTCAAAAGCAGAGACAGTGGTTTGTTTTTGCATTCGGATGGCCCTGGATACAGATCTCCTGCAGCTCACACCAGGACGTGGAGAACTGCCTGCACTTACACACAGGCGCGCACGCACACTCGCTTGGTATTGCTCCCACACTCACAGCTACACTTAGCACTAAAAAGAACCCAAATCAGCCACTCAAATGTGCAAGACTATATCAAGTGCATTGCCTACTATCTTTAAATTATAAAACAACAACAAAAAAAGGAAGTTTCAATTACTAGCAAATAAAATTACAAATTCTTGGTGTACATAATGGTTGGCAAAACTCGTCTATCATTATACTCCTACCGATTTCAATGGAGAAAAAAACCCAGTTTAAATAATACAGCATGATCAAACCAATTTAACATTTGCAAAGGTGAAAATAAACCAAACCAAAAAGGTAGGTGATTACAAAACATTGTAAACACTCCCTTCTCCCTCAAAAAAAAAAAAAAAAGGTCAAAATAAAAACTGCAACATGCTTTCAAGAAAATATCAAACTGCAAAAAAGGACAGATCTACACAAGCCCACCACCACCTCAGCAAGTGTGGCGCAGATGGGCTCGGCCCTGCCACAGAGCCTGCTCCCCACTCTCCCACTGGCTGGCACGGCTGTCTGTCTGAGCTCGGATTGGTTGGCAGGAGACTGCCTGAGCTCGGATTGACTGGCAAGTGACTGCTCGAGCTCTGATTGGTTGGCAGCAGTGGCTGCCTGAGCTTGGATTAGTTGGCAGAGACCGTTGCCTGGGAGTCTCGGCAGGGTTGGGCAGCACTGCCACCTGCCCCTTGGGCATCCTTGGGCTTCTTCTGCTTCCTCCTCCCCTTCGCGGTATGGGAATCCACAGCAGAAGTCCTCCTCTCCTTCTGAATCAAAGGGCCTTGGCTTTATGGAGACGGTGAGGCTCATACAGAATATGTGCAAAATGATTTTTACAAGCAATGTTGAAAGACACCCGTTTGGCGCAGGGTCCTTTTGGCTAGGGCCATCCACAGGAAGCTGAGGATCCCCTTCACGCTTGAGAGGCAGTTGTCGTTCCTTGTGCAGGGACTGAAAAAAAGAGGGAGCTGGCTCTCCTCCTCTTCCTCCTCCTCCTCACTCTTCCTTCATGGACACGTGCTGGGGTTATATCCGCTCCTGAAAATCTTTCTTACACCACCCAACTCTGCGACTCGTCCCAACAGAAATGAATGAAGAACGCTGTTCCGGTTACTCCAGGTCACGAGAACAGTGAGGCACTTCTGAAACAAACCCATTAGGAACATTGAAACAAATAAAAAACCAGCATCGCTTCCAGCCCTGGCAACTACAGGCTGCTGATATAAATCCTGCTGTCCTTGAGCTCCTCCTGACTTTTTCTACAATCCGGGTTCTGCACCTCTTCCTCTTCCTCTCCTGCACTGTCCTGCCCTGGGTCCCTGCAGTTAACAAAAGGCAAGAGGTTGCCATTGGGGCTCTGCTTGCTGTTACCATTGAGAATGTTGTCTGCTGCATTTTCCATTTCTTCTATCGTCATGTCACAGGCATCTGCGAGCTCCTGGGTTGTGACCTCAATGAACTTTGGATCTTGAGCAAACTGCATCAGTCCTTCCGAAATCAAGACCTTCAAAAGCACATAGAGAACCAGAGACAAAGACGTATGTTAGCAATCTGCATCATCAACCCTGTCTCACCCCTAACACAACCCCCTTTACCGCTGTATTTTCCCCAGCAGTCCTTCTCCTCCCATTCATGCTGCTAATCCCTGCTTGGAGATGGGCTCTTCTACTCCTGGCATTGCAGGCAGCAGTATATCTGTGGCCCCGCCCTTCCTAGAGCCACGTTTCTAGCTGGCCTTGACACTGCTCGTGCCCTCCACGTCTCTGCAGCCTTACCGCTTCGACGAGGCTGCTCGCGCTGCCGTGGAACTGTCTGCTGCTGCTGCTGCTCTGGCTGGGAACGGTGAGGGAGACCGGCCTGGCTCTCCGGGGGCTGCTGCAGCCGTCGTCGGGGTACCGAGAGCCGCAGTGCACCGAGGGGAAGCTGCTGTTGAGCTTCTCACTGGACTCTGCCCTGTCGAGACGCAGGGTCGGGATGGTCTGTTGCGGCCAGCCACGGCTGCAGGGTGTGGCGGGGGGTGTAGCGCACAACCGAGAGAACATGGTGGGGGAATGGCTTCGCTGGAGGAGGGGACTCAGGCCGGCCACCGCTAACGCCTGCGGACAGAGGAGGAACAAGACCAGTGAGAGCTTACTCTTAGCGGCTCTGCTGGAACAATGAGGTTCTGAGAAACCACCCAAGAACGGACTGGAGGATCTCAAGGCCTGTGAAAGCAGCTGCCATCTGCTGGAACGGTTTGGATGTTTCCTGTAAAGTCATTTTGCAAGCCTTCCTTGAAACGGTGCATCCTGTGCTAGTGCCAAGCACCAGACTGGAAACTTTCACAACTGCAATTCTCCAGCCTTGGAGCCACTGGGCTGACAGGAGGGATGCAGTCCCACTCCCCACAGCCTTGCCAGGAACACCACCTCTCCTCCAGTGGGTGAGGCACCAACTCATTTCCCCACCACTGCCGCCACCCGTACTGGTAGCTTTTGCTGCCAGTTGCTGTGTTTTCTCTAAGTGTCTGCTGTGGAACCTGAACAGATACCAGATGTGCATTTTAGACTTATCTGCAATTGGCAATAACTATAAATCCACCACTGGATTTTAAGGCATCTGCTGTTGGTGGGAGGACCAATATCTGGGGATTATACTTGGAGCCGTCCAGTCTTTCCTGTAATCATACCCACAGCCTCTGAGTCATCCCGCCTCCTTTTATAACAACTTTCTCAAGAAGCCCCTTATTGCACAGGACTGATCTGATGCCTTATTCATGATGCCTGCTGCCTTGTTCCATAAGCAATGCCATCAGTGTCGCAGGTTCATCTCACAGAGCTCACTGCTGCTTAGTATGAGCAACGAAATAAATGCATAGAAAATATAAAGCACATGGATTATGTTGCAGAGAATCCTCTTGTTTGGGCTGGGCTTAGTTTTACCCAGCTTCAGCTCTCTGGAGGCTTACGTTTAGTCTAAAGCTAACTGTGTAGAGAGGCATGAACAAGCTTTCTGCACCTGCCTGAAAACGCTACTGTACTTGCCCTTTGGAGATGCTCTTTCCCTCTGTTCACCACAGTGGGACTGAACTGCCTGGCTTGAACTAGAGAGCTAACTTGGAGATATCTAAAGTTAAGCAAAGCTGAGTCTGTCAGTGACATCCTTGGGAACTGATAACCATGCTGTGATGGTGAGATCAGTGAGAGACGAACAGAAGAATTAATTATTAGTCACCTTACCAAGATCTTCTTAGGAATTAGATGTCAGGCTTGTATCAAATTTCAGTGAGGAAGAAAGCCCTTAAAAATTGTTATGTATAAGTCATGCTCCACAGGCTGTGATGGCCTCAGCACATCCCTTAAAGAGCCAAGACTTCAAGGAGAGCCCCAGATCTGTCAGGATGGACAACTGAACCAGTTTTTCACCTTGCTAACAGAAACATATTCAAGGTGTTTGATCCAAAATGTGAGGTTCTGAGCAAGATGAAAAAAGCTCTTAGGGATTGCTTTGAGATTCAGCTGCATATATATACAAAAAAAGATGCATGAATATTTTGTGAGAATACCCCTTCAAGCATTCACGAGCAACCAAATCCACTGCACTTAGCAGAGGCAAGCTTTCCACTTAATGTTCTGGTTTTAAGCAGTGTCGTAGGCTAACATTTTTATAAACATCTGAATGCTGCTGAGTGTTGTCAGCTGGAGGCCAGATGCCTGTTTCAGGGTAACCCTTCAGTCTGGCTGAGTGACACTGGGGTGGGTAGAGCCCCATCCCTCTAGATTTGGAGCTGCATGGTGGGATGAGGAAGGGTAAAGTAGCTCTGTCCTCTTTGTAAAGGCTGAAGGGAGGTGATTCTGTGAGATGGGTGGGCTGAGAGGGTGGGAGGTATTTGTCCCCTCTGCCTGGCCTGCTATGGGAAGGGAGGAAGTTTCAGGAGGGCTGTTGCTGCTGTGGGGAATATGGGAAGCTGTTACCTGCCTCCTCCTCCCTGCTCTGACACATTTGATGGTCGTTCCTGCCGCAGCTGTAATTCTCTGCAGACTCCTGCTTTCTAGAACTCGATCCTTAAAAGATAACTGGCTGAGAGTGAAGGTGAGAAAAGCCAGGGAGCCTTAAGTATGCTCAACTCTCACCCCTCTGCTCTGAATTCTCACTCCTCCTCCCCCTGCTGCATGGCATCATCTGCCCCTGTGGCAGCCTAAGAAGGTAGGAAGGCCATTTTTCCCTGCCCTCAGGGACTGCATAGAGCAGGGTGCCACTTGCACGGCTGGCACTGCCATCTGCACCTGTTCCTGTTATGGTGACAAAACATGGCATCATCAAACTAAAAGACAGAAATCCACTTTGGACTATGACAGCTGGCTAATCATCTAGGTACGTGCTTAAGCATACATTTGTTAGGCTACTGAATGCAGTTACAAAGGGCTTAAGAAGCTGATTAATTACATGTAATCAGTTTATATTTTAAAGTGATTCATTACAGTTGCTGGTTACCTTTAATTAAAATGAAAGTAGACCCTGCACATTTTATTCATATGCATACTACAGTCAAAGCCAGTGTAATTGTACTGCAGCATGCAATTTGGGTAGTTATTTTTATCTTTTAGCTAGTTTTTTACTTTAAACTTTCATGGCCATCAGAAAATTATAATTCTGCTGACTCTAAAGGGCATGTTCCTGTAGCATTCCTCTGGGAATGATAAAAGTCCTGAAAACAGGAATGAGCACGATGGCAGTTTCTAAAAATCTGACCTTTGATACGGTTAGGAAACTACCTCAAATTGTTTTTAAAAGTCAGTTGAGATGCAGTGGGGAGCACTGCAGGTCGTAGGGTCTCAGATATGTTGCTGGGCCTGCTGTGGCAATCAGTGCTTACCTGATGGTGTACCAGATGCAATGGCAGAACTGTCTTCTGCGAAACGTCTACACCCTGGTTTTTCTGTCTTTTCAGACACTCTAAGTGAAAAGATGCTCTTCGACCTGCAACAGCAATCACACAAAACTGTGTCTGTCACTCATAATACACTACAGGCAATCTGTTTTCAATTTCTTTTAGTGCAGTCCCATTGAATGCATAACAAAGGCACTCACATTTCAGGCTGTGTCCACTTTCCCTCAACACTTTGCCAGTTCCAAAGGATTTGTATTTAAAAAAATCAGTCAAGTATCATGGACCAACCAACACTACCTTCCAAGTAAGACAAAATTCTGGGTGACAATTTTTTATTTTTGATCTTTTAAAACACTGTCCTAGTAGATGCCATGCAGCTGATTTGCTTCCTAAGCAACAGAAGTGTTCTTAGACCTCTCTGCTTCAGGTAAAGTCCTCAGCAGGACTGGTGATGGCAGCTGAGGCTCTGGTGATGTGCCTGACTGTACACAACATGCAGGAGGGGTTTTCAGGCTGCTCAGGTGACATCAGCCTGCCAGACATACCACGGTTTACGAGGTCGTGTCTATAGCAAGATCATAAGGAAGTGAATTAATCAGTGGTTGAATTCACTGATGGAAGGAAGGGTGCTTATAGAGACATGAATCATTTTCAAAATTTATAGAGAAGAAAAAAAAAGATTTTTAAAAATTAAAAAAAAATTTGGGAAAAGCTATTGAAACAGTCATATTTTTTACTTGCTGTAAAATTAAACTTTACTTCTGTAAACATGAGAAAGGTACTTCCTATGTGGGAATTTAAAAGTACTGCAAAATATGCTTATGAGCAACTGCACAGGCTTTACTTCTGAAGAATGGCAAATTAACTGAGTAGTAAAGATAGAGATGTATGGCACACTAAAATATTTTGTGGACTTCTTGATCCTGTTGACATTTTCCTAAGAAGGAGAGAAAATTAGAATTCTGAAAATAGTAGTGTCTGTAATATTGGTTTGTTGAGAAAAGGCCCTCTCAGGGGTTGGAGGAAACGTGTTATAAGCCAGAGAACAAATGCTACAATGCAGATAAAAAGTATTTCCTCTTTCTACAGAAAAAAAAAAAAAAACACTAATAAAATGAGTATTACATCACTGTATAAATATTCCCAAGAATTTAGTTAATGAAACATTTTATTGAGGACTGACTTCAAATTCGGCCTTACAGATAAATATAGAAATTGTTATGGCCTAATTTTTTAAGTTTTGAAATAAAATAAACAGTTTCAAAGTACTGAATTGGACAAGCATCCTGAAGGATCTGAGTGAAGACTCAGTAGCCTCACCTTAACCATCACACTACCTAGTGTGTCATTTTCATTTAGTAAAAATGTATTTTATATACAGGATTCTTTTTATTTTTTCCCCTAAATGTCCTTTTCTCCACACCAGTACTCAGGAAAAAGGCTGAAAAATAATCTGTTTTCTTCTAGACTCTCACATTTGTCCTCATATTTTCATAAACTCTTGTGATTCATGGATTGCACCTGTGCATAGTCTGCACGCTCAAGCACTTGAAAATCTCCAGGTACAATCAGAGCAGAAAGCAAATTTGCATTGTGTTAGCTTAATGTGAAATTCGCTGTTTTCCTTGTCAGGCAGACAGCCTCTCCTTTGTCTCTCCTGAATACACAGAGAACAGAACACCATATACGAGGTAGCCCATTTGGTGGCTCCCTGGTGATTGTTGGCAGAGTCACACTGCTCAGATAAACTCCCCTAATTCAAAGGTGGACTGATCACATGGACTATCCAAACAGCCCCAGATTCATCTACTGACTGAGCATAAACTCAGCAGAGTCACATGCACGATCAGGATTGTGTGTGCTGTGGGATTCCTGGTGTCACAGGCTAAATGCAGCAGCAAACAGGAACACCCATGCCCACGCACACTGGGACTCCTCCAGTGAGATGCGAGAACTCAGCTGAGGCAAAGGAGAGCACAGCCCACATGTCACCCTGGGAGGTTACCTAGTGCTGAGGAGCACAGAAACCCTTTCTTCGGAGAGTGCCTGGTGTCCTCTCCTTTGTCATTTTCTGGTGGAGTAAGTTGTCTGTTTTCATCATCTTGGTATGCAAGCCTGGAAAGGAGAACAGAGGGATTCTAGAAAAGCTGCTGACAGTGGACCAAATAACCCCTCTTCCAGCTGGGAAGCCAGGAAAACCATGCTATCAAATAGATGCAATAGTGAGCTAGCTTCAAGCTGTAACTGGTTCAGGAGCAGTAAGAAGAGACCATGAGACAGACAACACTCTAAAGATGAGATCTGCGAACGTTAGATTGTAGAAGTGAATGTGGGGGGAGGCCCTGCAGATCCAGATGTCTCGTTCAAAGGAGAAGGAATATCCTAGGTAAAAGATAACCTTTTCTCAGGGCTGAACTGCATTTAAAAAAAAAATACTTTCTGATATTTCAGTTGTCTGACTAAAGTCTTCTGGCCTTATCCCATAAATAGAAATTTTTGTAGGAAAACACCACCTCTTCCCACCTCTCCCCCTTTAATTAAAGAACCACCCAAACACCTTGACTAAAGCTGCAAAGCTCACATTTCGGTAGAGAGCAGACTTGGGTCACTACAGTACTCAATGTCTTCATTCAAATTTTCATCATAAGTCTCATCCTGAGACACTTCCTCTTGGCAAACAATTGCCAGCTGGCTGTCTCTGGAACTGGAGCTAATGAGCAAAAAAGACAAGTCAAGATATGGAGATGGTGAAGACAACCTGTTATAAAGACAAGAATGACAGGCTCCATCTGTCTCAGTTTATTATAATGTAGAAGATGTATCATAGAAAAATCAGTGAACAGAGCTGTAGAGTTCACAGATACAAAGCAACAACCTTTGTCTGTGTCCTCTTTTAGAGGAAGAGATTCTTAAATCAATGCTGAACAATACTGTAAACATACTATTGTCATTTGTGACTACATGTACTCTATAAAAGTGCACATCACACTGGCCACATTTCCAATGACATAATTCACCGAACTCAAAGTAAAATCTGAGATGGGCTCTTGGAAATCCAGCTTTTTTCCTTTGTTGCAGAAGCCTTAGTTAGGAATTTCAGAGAAGCCTCCTAGACACTAACAGTTACCCTCTCAGCTCTGTGGTGTATGGGCTCTGCCTCTCAAATCCCTTGCTCTGCACCATCTCTCCCCTTTGCCTCCTGTTCATGCACTCATTCCTTGCTGTCTTTTCCATCTTTGATCCCTTCTCTTCTCATTACTAACTGCAGAATGCTTCTGCTGAATTCTGTAGAATCTGTCCAAACCCTTCAGTGTGGCAGCCCACAATTCCCTTCTTGACTTCTCTTTGTCCCTCTGTTTCATGTCTTGGCCCTCATTTTTCACTGCATTCTGAGTTTGTGTTTTCTGAGGAGTAATGTAAAATCTGAAGGTAGTGTGAATCTTTGAGATACTGACATGGAGATACTGGAGCCAATGTCAGCCTGTTACTAGCATTTGCAAAAGAGAGCAGTGTGGCAGGTTTGTTCATCTTTCAGGGACTGGATAGGAGACATGATTTGATTTAAGCAAAAAGCATTGGGAGAAATGTGCGTATGGATGGCATAGAACAGCCTGTAGGACACTGCTGGAGTGACCTTGCTCCTGAGATGAGAGGCAAGTAAAACTGCTAAGGTGCAAAGGGGAGAAGATCAGTATGTGGCAGCTGCCCCTATCCAAGTCTGTGTTTAGCAAAATCATACAGAATTTTTGCATGAACATGCCAGGGTGTACTTGACTGTGCTGTGATCAGAGAGTGCCTACATGTGTGACCCCAGCTAGAAACTCTAAAAAAAATCCAAATCTAGAAACCAGCTAGAAACATCCATGCATCACTACCTGCCTGTGGGCAGAAAAGCCCTCAGTTTGGGTTATTTACTGGAAATGTCACGGTGATCATGACCTCTTTCTCTGCCCTACTGACACCAAAAAGAAGAGCTTATATTCAGCATTAATGGGCATTTGCATTTTCAGTGGGACTAACAATGGGTCTTACACCCAGAGAGCATGAGGGAGAACACGTACCGTCCCAGTGTTTCGTAGTAATGCGTCCTAATTCAAGGAAGGTGCCCAAGGAAGCAAGGAGGGAAAAGAACACCATGTTAGCAGTGTCACATCAGCACAAGTCAGCAAGTGGTAGAGCAGATGGTAACACATATTGTGCAGCTCCTGTAGTCTCCCATCAGAAAGGCATAAAATAGAAAAACCACTGGACTCTTTACCTGGGCAATTCTGCACCCACTGAAATTCCTCAGTCTTACTGTCCTTTTCTGTCCTTTGCTGGGGCAACATTTCTGCACCTTTTCACACTGCCCACTCTCTGCACTGAAAAGAAATTTCCAGCTCCTTCCTGCTGTTACTGCAAGTTAGAAAAAGTTCTAAAAAAATTCCCCACTGATAAAGATGATACTCCTTCTATATCAGTCATCTGTGTGTAGACAGGATGAAAGCTGCCCAGAGAAGGGTATTTTCTTGGCTTTGCACAGTACTGCATTTCTGAAAGCCTAGCCTCCCTCATCCCAGGATGCTTTTGGTGACCTCTGTAGGGATGTGACCCACTGAATGAAAAAACACTAACCTCCCCAAAGCTCCCTACTGGGTGCTTAAGAGATGAACTGCAGTCTCTTTCAGTTACCAGTTGGTAAAACAGCTGCCTGTGACAGAGGGACAAATAACATTCCTTTTATCTTATCGAGGTTTCTTCATGATAAAACCCAAAGAAATCAAGTGTGTTGGTCAGTAAGAGTGCTGCTTCTATACAGTAGTCAACTGATACTTATCTATTGTGCTGTGGGCTTTGGCACAAGTGGAGGGCTAGAAGGCTCAGTCCAGGCTGCAGGCTGGGCACTGTCTGGTGGGTGACTTCAGCTAGGCAGCAGTGCTCTGATGTCTGCATGCATGTGCCTGCGCCTGGTGCCTTGATTCATGCTTTGCTGTGAAACTTACCTTTTGGAAGGCAGTTTCCAAGGAGCCTCCTGCACATGTATGGTGGGTGACAAGGGAGTCCCGTGGCCTTCCACTGTGCTGACAGTGCTGGGGTAGCTGGGTGGGCTGGGGAAGCGGCACAGGGCAGTGTTGTTGGCGTTGTTGATGTTGGCGTTGGAGCCTGAAGATGAGTAGCTGCTGGGAGTGAAGGTGGAGTCCACCAGCTTCTCATGAGATGGAGATTCCGTATCTCCCTGGTTGTTGCCAGACTTATTGATGTGCAAAGGTCGCTGGGTGGTGAACGTCTGGGGGAACGCACTCCTGCCATCACTTTGGTAATAGCTGACATGGTTCCCGAACAAGCCTCCAGCTCTCTGTCAGAGAAACAGGAATGATTTTCCCTTTGTGAGTGAAAAGATGTACAAGGGCCCTGCTGTTCCCTGCTTAGCCTGTTGTTAAGGAAAAAAACATGTGAGGACTGAAGTGTGCGTGTTGGCACTGGTGCTCTCTCTTTCAGAGGATAGTGCATGGACTTCTCTGTAAAAGGGACTAGGTACACACAGGCTAAGAAAGATTTAGCTTTCAAAGATGTTTCAGAGGACTGGCCAGGTGTATAGGTGAGGCAAAGGTACTTCTACATGTCCCACCAGTTTTGGGAGTGCAGGACTGGGTAGAGATGCAAGAAACAGGTAAGTGCTCTGTTTTTCACAGTGCTGTTGCAAAGCAGCTTCTGGACATGAGAGGGAAATTGAGGAGAGCACCAGAAACCTGGAGGCACAAATGAGGAAAGATTTAATGAGCTGATTATGTACCATTTAGATGATGAGTAGTGAAAGGGACTGACACCATCTTTCTGTAAGGAAAATGCCAAAGGAGAGGAAATATTACCAGAGGAGACAATTACAAGAAACAGGAATTAAAGAAGGAAGACTTGCTCGGAAAATTTCCTCCTTCCATAGGAGCTCTGTTGGGTTCTCATGTACTTTTTGGAAGTCTGCTACTTGTGCTACTGAAAGGAGGAGTGAACAAATCACTGAGGTGTCCCTGGACGCTGCTCTGCACACTGTAAAATGGCTGAACTGATACATTCTTCACACTCTTTGGCCACCCCATTCTGATTTTATTTAGCATTCATGAGGGAAACTTCCACTGAGTAGAAAATGGGATAAAGCTGTGCAAATATCTCAGGACCTGGCACCCTGAGTGCACCACTCTGTTTTCTAGTAGGGTCCAGAAAACAAGGAGGGCTGAGCTAAAATACAAGAGTGCATAAAGGAGAATAGCGCTCTAAGCTCAGCTACTGGTCTAGCCTCTTGTAAACTTGCTCAGCACCTACCCGGAAGATGTCATCTTCAGAGGCAGCAGAAACAGCTTCTTTCATGGCCTTATCTAGCTCTTCTTCAGCTGTCAGGTCTCCAGAAATGGCTCGTCGGATCTCTGGCCCAATGTCATGAAGTGTGCGCAAACCAGCCTGCAAAACAGCAAACTATAGAGCTTCATATCTCCGAGTGGGTATGTGAGAAACAAAAGCAGTGCTATTCCTTCCTAAGCATTGTGAAGGCCTTTTACTTAATATAGCATCCCCAGATCCTAGAAAAACACCAGCAAATCTGCCCTTTCATTTCCAGCCTAGAGAGAGGGAGAAACTCTTAGCAATCCATCCCAGGAATGTTTGTTGCTCGTCCCCTGGCTTCATCACAACAGGACATAGACATAAATTCACAGGCTAGACTAAGCAAACCTGCATGCTTTCAACTTTGAGTTCTCAGATCCACAACCAGAAGCCCTACAGCAGCCACAGTTCCAGCTGCACCATGTACTTGGTGCCTCTGAAAATCTATTTTTAACCAGCAGCTTAAATATGGATTTAATAGCTAAACTTCTGGCATCTGGACCTGGACAGTCCTCAAACCTCTCACTGACTGGGATCCATTCCAGGGAGTGTGTCCAGGCAGGTAAGCTGTGGGTATGCTGAGACCTGCCTGTATCTGTGCCTGTCTCACAGCACTTCTAAGCTTGCTGGAACTCCAGCATCACCCTTCTTCCTTACTGTACACTTGAAGGACATGAATGCTGCTGCTTATACTGTCAGTGGGGCTTTCTCAGTCTTTCTCACAGCCTGGTAGTCCACCCACTGATCATGCAGCACAGTGGCAAATGGATCCCAGCTCTTAGAGCCTGACAGTGGATGGTTGTGGCATCCAGGTATGCTTTTGGCTTTCTAACTGATTTTGTCTCCTGGCAACATGCTTTCCATGACCCTGGTATAGGGAATCCCCTAAGAAAGTGTAGAAAGAATGTGATAACAAACAAATGTCTGCCGGACACTTCATGCCAGTTCTCTAAAAGGAATTCAAGTTTCAAATATTACCAGCAGATTGATAAACTGGGGATATACTTCACTCGTGCCTTCCACCTCCAGAGCTAAGGGATATGGCCCATGGTACAGACATGTTTATCCAAAAGGACTGATGTGGCAATTCAAAGGGCCTACAAGCTCTTTTCCAGTGGGGATAGCCCACTGCAGCCCCAGAATGGCTGAGAAGGAGCTGGGTTCAAATGTCTCTACTGTAGCACCCCCATCCGCGCTGTGCCCGCTTGTCACCTGCAAGGAGAGCGCGTTGCGCTGGGAGGGCTTGCCCACCAGGCCCTGCTCTTTACGTTTCTTGAACTTCCGGAAGTACTCCTGAATCAGGAAAGTGGCGTAGAACTTCCCTACGGTCACCTCGTCATCTGCAAAGGGGTATTAAAAAAAAAGTAAAAGATAAGCAACCGTCTTTCAACAGCGTATTTGCTACTATGCACCTCACAATGTGCAGCAGCACCACTAAGCTCTACAGCACATCTCTGATTTTTATGGCATCAGCATGCAGGGCTGAAGGAAGGGACTGTTCCACAGCCAGAACTTGCTTTATGGAAGTAGCCAGAAGGAGAGGTGCACGTGGCATTTGGATAGGCTGGCTCTTCTGGGAGAGAAACCTTATAACTACGTGCTTCTGGATGTATGTTGTTTATGGTGAAGTGCCTCTAACCTCTGCAGTCTCTGGTATTTGTTTACCACATAGGATCTTGCTATAGCAGCAGCCTCCCAGGCTGGGTCAAGTCATGCTGCTCTGTCTTGTGGTAGCCTGGGGCCACACATACTCACTGTCTGGGCTCACCAACAGTGTCTGACTGACCATCCATCCCAGGACTCATCTGGCCCTTCTCTGCATTGAAATTCTGTCCGGTTGTGCCTAGCATGGGTATGAGTGAACCAAAAGGATCACCCCTCCTGAGAAATGTGGTTGTTGCTGTGTTCTCACTCAATACCAACTGTTGGTCAGCCAAAATGTGTACTAAGATTTTATCAGGTAATTCTCCTCCCTTCTACAAAGTCACTGGAAATTTTATAAGACATGTTCCACTGATTTCAGAGCAGGCTGAGCAAGGTTCAGGATCTGGCTGCAATGGTTAACCAACTGCCAAGTGCTGCTTTGTACTATAGTCCCTGGAGCCACCTGGAAGGTCAGTGAAGGCCACACTGGATTCCAGTACACCCAGGGTCTCAAGAAACCTAGCGAAGGAGTAATCCAGAAGCCTGGTAATTACAGCCTACCAAGGATGCTGCATAGAATCCCACAGCAATCTATTACACCAGTTCAGAATGGCTGAGGAATGTCTCCAGGTACATAAGTATTTGACAGGTACCATAGTAGAAAGCAGTTACATGACTGAAAAAGAGCTATAGCCACAGCAAAGGTTGCTTTGCTAAATATTAACGAGTTATGAGATGGGGCTGCATCCTCAACTTGAGTGTAAGGCCATATCTATTATGCAGTCAGATAAAGTCCACATCATCTTCCCTGGAGCTACTTAGCTCTGCCTGCTTCCTTTGCCTCCAGCAGGCAGTAATGTCCAGAGGAGCAAATACCTATGATCAGACTGAGGCAAGATCTAGGGATAAAGTTTTCTAACTCCTATTTCTGCACCTTTTCTTTCTTCCCTGAGTTCTAAGCAGTAAGAACATGATATTCATGTTAGTACAAGCAGAAACAGATCTCAGCCTGACAAAATACAGGTAATAGTTTGCAGAAGAACCTTTGTCCCCCATATTTCACCTGATGATCATGAGGTGCAGTAAGACATGCCAGGTGGTGAAAAAGAAAGATTCAGAGACCAGGACAAGATCCTGCACTCACCACCTGCTGGAGGCACCACCTGGTCCAGCAGCTTCATGCTGGTGCGCTTCCAGATTTTCTTAATTATTGCTCTCAGCTCTTCGTTGGCTTGCTCCAGGTTACCTGCAGGGTGAAAAACATCAGAGACAGGAATTAAGCAGACCCTGCAGAGGAGCAATTTCATGTCTGGCATGGCAATCTTAGGAGGAAAGCATCAGAGCTTTTTCAGTAGTGGAAAATTTTGGGCAAAGAGATGCTCTGACCATTGCTAAAGCCCCCTCACAGCAAGAGGTCTTCTTCTTAAATATGCACAGTCATCTCAGGGTAGGAAGGTGACTGTGTTACTGACAGTCAGCAACAGCCTGAAAAAAAACAGAACCATCACGGTACTTCATCCCGAAAAGCAACAATCTCATCTAACACTTCAAATTTTAATTGAGATCCAGTGATGGTTGAATAAGATGAGAATAGAGGTCAGTTAATGGGAAACTACATGTTGGGGAACACAAATAATTGGTGGTAAAGATGCACCAAGGAATAAAAAGACCTGGGTCACTTGCAGCACTTCCTGAGAATTACCTGTTGCAATCCCTGCTTCCCAGCAGATAGTCATGTTCTTCACATGGTGCCAAGAGTCTGCCTTGGAGAGTCTGCACAGGGCTCTGACAAGGCACTACAGGCTTCCACTGTTCGACTCAGATGACCACCCCAGGATATTTGTGTTTATTCTCTGAAGAACGGCATAGGCTACAACAAGCTTTTTATATAACTGTCTGAACTTAGACTGTACATGTTCCGCCAAGAGTCTCTGAGCTAAATGAGACATGAATCAAGCCACGTTACCCCTTTGAGAGTGAATGAAACTGATCTGGTTTATATCCTTTCCTTCTAGATACTCATTTCATCTCAAACAACTCATCTTCAGTTTTAATTCTCTATTTATGTACATTCAAACTTCTTATAATTGAAGCACTCTTCTCTCTCTAGGTGTACAAAAGCACTATCTTGTCCTACTAAAGGTGCTCCTCCTGCAGCTTTTCTTATTGCTCCCCAGTATTAAGGTTCCTCAGTTTGCTGTTTAGGGCTTTGCACGGCAGTAGCTCTCTTAATAGGATTCAGTGCAAATAGGGACACCAAGTAACTTGCTGAGGATGAAACAGGTAGACAGCATCGAATGCAGAAATCTGACTCAGGAGGGCTAATTCCAAACTCTTGGCCTAATAATTTGTAAGATCCTGCTTTGGCAAGAAGGCAAGCAGTTTGAGGCTTTAGGTGGTTTCCCAGGAGTTCACTGGCAATGACTCTGAGACTTTGAGGCTAAGAGGGACAAGAAATGGGTCCTTTCCGGGAGTCCATTCTGTATAACATGTATAAAGTTATACAGCATAAAGCTGGGGGATTGTGAGGGTCAAGTTCTCTTCTTCAACAGCCAGTGTCTTGAGGAAGACTCGGTCCGTTCTGCCTTCTATCCTGATCTGTGTGTTCCTGAATCCAGTTCCAGAATCCACCTGTTTTACTTTTCTAATCCATAAATCTCTCTCCCTTATTCCCTTTCTCTTCCCCTGTGGGAATGGAGAGGGTTTAACAGAGACTGTAAGTCTAGGGGCAGTCCTGACCCTAAACTGTGGCAAAGACACAGAATGTCCTACAGGGGCTTTGGTTGGCTTTTTCCTTAGAAGATTCTCTTTGGCCACAGTCAAATTCTATTTAGCACAACATTCAAGGCATTAATGTAATTCTTTAATTTTACTGCTTCTTTTTTTGGCTCAGCTCTCAGTATAATTCTGACATAGCAATCATAGAATCATTAAGGGTGGAAAAGACCTCTAAGATCATCAAGTCTGACTGTCAACCCAACACTACCATGATGGCTAAACCATGCTCTGAAGTACTGTGTCTACCAGTTTTTTGAACACCTCTAGGGATGGTGACTCCACCACCTCCCTGCACAGCCTGTTCCACAATCGCTTCCCTACTCCTGCTGCCCACACTATTTTTGATACAGGCCAGGATGTTGTTGGCCTTCTCGGCCACCTGGGCACACTGCTGGCTCATGTTCAGGCAACCGTCCACCAGCACCCCAGGTCCTTTTCTGCCTGACAACTTTCCAGCCACTCCTCCCCAAGCCTGCGGTGTTGCCTGGAGTTGTGACCGAAGTGCAGGACCCAGCAGTTGGCCTTGTTAACTCTCATACAGTTTACCTTGGCCCACCAATCCAACCTGTCCAGATCACTCTCCAGAGCCTCCTGATCCTAGCTAGGGTTCTGCTGGTCTCTGCTTTCCCATGCCTGAAATGTAATGCAGCCACTCCTGAGGCAGAGGTGTTCAGCTATGAATTACAGACTTACACACTCCTTTAAAGCATCCCATTAATATATGAAGCCAGAGTTTGACTCAGGATCAGTATCTTTCACTACAGCAGGTGACAGAGTGCAAAAGGGACAAGCTGAGCCCGAAGTCTTGTCTGTTTTTCCCAGCTTTACCCCCTGTTCTTTGCAAAGCTATTAGTCTCTGCTTCTCATCTGTCTTTTGGCCTACAACACCACTGTCTCCATAATGTGATGTTAACTCATGCTAATGGAAGCACAGAAGATTTAATGCAGTGAGACCCTCTGATCCAAGCTCTTTTACTTCCCTTGGATAGGAAGATCAGTGGCAAGAGCAGCCAAAAAGTGGCCCAGCTCTGCAGCTAGTCTGCATGAAGGGAGGGTTCTTTGCCCTTCTTGCTTCTCCCGATTGATACTCGAGCAGACAATGATCTAAAACTTTTATCTTTGAGACCATTGTAAAGAATGTGATCAATAATACCATGGGAAGCAGCAACTTTCCAAGTAACACTGTTTTGTCCCTGGAAGATACAATTCCTCCAAACATTTTTACATTACTTTTTGTACCATGTGCTGCGTATGAGTAGCCGGGATCATTTTACACAAGATGTCCCTATTGTTATATTCCAGCTCAGCCCACTCTGGTGTGACCACCATCCAGCTATCTTTGTACCCTTGTGGTCAGCAAACTTCTTACCTTCTGTCTTGATCCTCAGTGCTGTTCTGACCAAGGCAAAGAGAGTGGCATTGAACATGACAGTCCCATCGCTGTTCAGGGGCATATTCATGGAGACAAGGCGCTGTGGAGCAGGGAGAAGAAAGAGAAAAATCATACTGCCACAAATGGACCGAAGCATGCTTTTCCTTATGCCCTCATGATGCCCTCCAGACCTGCCACTCCTCTTATGTAAGCATCCATAAGATGGCCTGTGAATGTAGTTACACAGTTATAAAAGTACTTTTCATATCCACCCATGGTCCCAGCCTTTCTGTGTTTGCCCTGGGGTCTCTCTCCCATTTCTAGATACTCTGTTTTCTTCAGTGTGGTTATTACTTTCTAACCTTTGTTTTCTTCAGTAGCCAGTGGGCGTTTGCCCACAGTGTGTTACATGGACAGAGATTTGTTCCAGTCCCCAAACCATTTGGCTTTTAAATGACACCTTTTTCTTATCAGGAGTAAACTTATTTCTTCATAGCCCGTGAGGCACTTGCAAATTTGTCTGCACTAAAGCTGTGCTTGATGCAAATACATATAAACAGAGAGCCAGAATGTTTCTTTTAGGTGACAGGCTTCAGGAAAGGGGATTAGCCAAACTTGAAAGCTGTTCTCCTTTATCCAGCTATTCCCCCTCTCACTTTTAGAACAAGGTTGTATCTGCCCTGCAGTAATTCTGTAAAGACATGTAGGACAGAGAGTGAGTGCTGAGTACTGATGCAGCTGCAGGGTGAACTTCAGTGAGACCAACAATATGTATGTGAGATAGATGTAGCAGAGCCACCAAATCTCACATCCTTACTTCTGCTTCAGGAGGCAAGAGGAACCAGGGACTTGTTTTGAACTTCTAGGCTTTCAGGGGTTGGTTTTGTCTGAGCTCTGTCTTCTGCCACTTTCATGAAATGGGCCTGGTTCAGTACCGCATTAGAGGAAAGGGAGCCAATCCCCATTACTACCACTGCAATCATACACTGGGGTCGGGACAACAAACAATCGCTAGACAGCAGGCTGAAGGGAATCAGCAGGAGGCCACAGAAGTCATATATTTCTGTGAATGGGCCCCGGGCTTTGTATTTTGCTCTGAGACTCACAGAAAAAAAACCTGCAAGTGTCACACAAACTCTGGGACTTGGGAGGAGATGAACAAAGAACTTCAACTGAAGGGAGCATAAAGGTTATAAACATGTCATTATTCACTAGAGAGCGTTCTTTTTCATAGCTGGAGTCTCACAATCAAAGAAACGAGCTCGACATTTGCACAGAAAATCTGCCTTTGCCCTTTGTGTGTTTTAATCCCACGCTCACCTTACCGTTCTGTCAGTTAATTAAGGAAGAATGAGAGATAACACCGGGGGTTTCGGGCACTGCTTAGTCCAAAGCAAATCTCAGAGATATTTTGACTTGCCCTGTTATTTCTGCCTGTCCCTGTCTGTCTCGGGATGAGTGTTTGATACCACAGACACACGTGTGGTTGACACAGCGCTCGCTATTTGAGCGCAGTCATTGGCACAGATGCACTCTCCCACCTAGAGAGAGGGCTGGTGGTGTACTGGTGTCTCCAACTAGAGGACAACCCAACTGCTGGTGCCCGTCCAGCCCTGGTGAGGCTGTTGCCATGCAGAAGGGCCAGTTCAGACACAGGTTGCTGCCTGCTCCGCCGTGGTTGGACAGAACAATCCACTGGCTGGCAGCGAACCAGCAGGTACCCTGGGTTGGAGAGAAAATGCCACCACTGGCCAATTATCTGCTGTGCCTCCCTGCTTTCTGTGAACCGCACCGTGCCTTACTTTGCAAGCCACCCGGTGAGGGCAGAGCTTCCCAAAGCCCAGCGGGGGCTGAATCCGCCGGAGCAGGGTCACCACGTCCAGGTGTTTGATCCGTCCCCTGAAGAAGAAAGAGCAGTGAGGGCTGTGTCCTTATCATGGGGCGACCTGCTGGTCCACCTGCGGAGCATGAGCGCAGCTGGAAGAACCACTGACACCTTTCCAGACTCACGCTTCTGCTCCCTGTAGCCCGGCCACAACTTAAGGAATTACTTCAGGCCTGTTGCATTTGGTGCTTTCCTCAGGATTTGCCCATGACTAATATGCCTCCTACTAGTGCAGAAAACCCATTGTCAGTCGTACATGAGTCAATACTTGTAAGAATCGACCTCATTGTTTTGAATGCTGCAGTTTCTTAGGGCATCAACAGTCAGTTTGGGGTTGTCCCCCTGCCACTGACCTGCTCAAAATCTACGTCTGCTTATTTACTTTTTGGTCTAAGGGCTATGGCAGGCACAGAGTTGCGAAGGATCTCTTTTTTCCTGGCACTTTACCTCCCATATAAATAGCCCCAATCCACTGTCTTTTGATATATGCTTATGCTTTGGGCCGTCACTGGAGCCAGTGCAAAACAAAGTGCTTGAACTACCTCCACAGCAGCAGCTGGGTTTCTTTTAAGTTCTGTAAATGGCATCTGCAAAGAGGAGTTCTCTCTTGGAGGGAGGAGAGCTGCCAGAGGTGGGGCTTCAAGTATGGGACACGGATGGGAAATGAGAAAAAGAATCACATTTATCGATGGGAAGGAACAGGATGTCATCTGGACTGAGCAGCTAGCTACTATATGGCTTCAATTACTGCAGTCTTACCTTCAAATAAGCACAAATAGTAGCATCTGTTTTGTTAACAAACAGTATATTTATTAGAATGCTGTGCTTATGCCCTATCCATGGTAAAAGTCTCTCAGGGAAGTCACTGTGGATGGGAAGAGAGGTTTAAATTTAATTTACGTATCACTCGGATAATGTGACATGGCTTCACGTACTGCAGGACCTCAGACCAAATTAATCCTGACACTGTGTCTCCTAAAGAGATCTGCTTTTGGTTTATGCCAAGATCTCTTTCCACAGTTTTTGCATTATGAAGGGGGCTTTGCAATTACAATTGTCAACTGTGCTGCAGTGCCACAGGGATCTAAAAGCACTTTAAGCCTAAACATGTGTCAAACAGAGCATATAATACTAAATGTCAGTTAAGCCCCCGTGTGTGTTGTTCTTGTGTAACTTTAAATCCCTGAAAGTCTGCTGATGTGAATAACCCTGCAGACAACGTAATGCAGCCACATGAAGGTACAGGTTGTGATGGGCTTATGTGACATAAGACAAAACAGAGATTTGACCTTGGCAGCCCTACTGTGAGTAGAAACTCAAACAAAAGACTCACAGCTCAATATCGCAAACACACACCCCAATAAAACAGCCATCTAACCTCCTCTGCTCAACCTCCTGCTGCCCCTCCCTAAACAGCTTTTCTCCTCCCCTGACTGAAAGTGAAACAGTGTCCTGCCACGTAACAGTGCAGCCTAAATGCTGTTTTTTTTCTGTGTATCCTTGCACTGCTGGCTAATGGGTTCTTCCACAATACCTTGTGGATGTATCTGTTTTAGGATTTTTGCAGATGAAAAAGTGTTCCTGCAGGAGGAACATGGCACTTACTGCACTGGATCTAGAGAACAGAAAATAGCAGGCCTGCTCTCCCGAGGAGCTCTGATATCCAGGCTGGGTTACTTACTTGGCTTCAGGGTCATACTCTGCCCAGATCCTTTTAAACTCATCCAGGTGGTGTGGTCCTAAAATGGACCAGTCCCGTGTCAGGTAATCAAAGTTATCCATTATAACAGCTACAAAAAGATTGATGATCTGCAAACAAGGACAGAGATGACTTGATGGATGAGGCAGGTAACAGGAGACTTTACCAGGTTTTCCATTTAAGGTCTGGATTTGGACCAATAAAACTAGGAAGCTACTGGAAGTGGGTTCTCTTTTCCTCCATTCCAGCCTCCCAGTTTAAGTGGGAAGATCCCAGAGGCAGGATATTTCTAATCTGATCACGTTTTTCTCTTCCCTACTAAATGGATGAGGCCCAAGTTTGCTGAGCTCTTTGACATTCCGTGGTGTCTTTTTATTTACCTGTGTCTTTGCCCAGCAGAACAGGGTAGAGGTGGGAGAAGCTGGGATATATTGTCTCAGTGGGGCTGAGCTAAAAGTCCTTTCTTTTGGCCCAAGACCAAAACTGTTAAAATATTGCTGGTGTTCACTGGGAGAGTTTTGTGCACTGATGCCAGCTGCAGAGCATGTGCTGTTGCTCTGAGCAATGCCGCATTGCCAGCATGGAGCAGATGCAAGTGGGATATGTGTATTCTCACAGTCATTGCTGCTGGCAGGGGAGTAAAAACCTGCTCAGCAGTCAGAAGGAAGGTAGGAGGCAAGGTGGGAAGTGTGGCTGAGGCGTTGCTAGCCTCAGCACAGCCCACAACATGCTAATTTGGTTTTGTCATTGAGGGGGAAGGGGGGGGGGAAGAGCACTCCCTTGCTGTGCATAAAGGATTGGGGTTGGAAGCAAAGCATCTCCTAGAACTGGAGGGAGGCAGGAATGGCAGTGACCAAGGGTGCTGCTGGGGAAGGACCTCTGGGGAGATTTCCCCTCTTTCAGATCACTCTTCTGCTGTGTAGTGCTGATGTTTGGGGAGGCAGGGGCTCAGTTTGACAAAGGGCAGGTTTCAGTTGCTGGGGCAGACTCACCAGGAAGGCACAGAGCATGTAAAAGCTGATGAAATAGAAGACGGCAAAGCTGCTGCCACAGGAGTGATCGACTTCGGTGGAGTTGGCCGGCTCCGACTCTGGGTCGCACTTCTTGTCTGGGAGACATGCCAGCATGATTTCCTGCCAGGCCTCACCAGTGGCACACCTGGGCATGGCAAAGGGCAAGGGAAGACAGCAATGACCTTCAATGTGACAGGGATTGCACATTAGCAATGTGTTCCTGCTCCCGTGAACATCAATGGGAATTTTGCCACTGTGGTCAACTAAGAGCAAGTTAGGCTGATGGCCAGGCTTTGGCATACGCTGGCATACCCTGCTCCTCTTTTTGGCTTTGTTGCCATCATCAGGGTGTTCCTGACTTGCTTGGGCTAGTCTGGGTACGGGGCTCTCATACTCAAACCAGCCAGAGTCAATGAATTGTGTATGACATGGCTATAGATTGCATGAAAAAACTACTTGAAAACGAGGAGACAGCATTGAATTCATGCCAGCTCCCCACTGCTTTGGCACCCCTCCCCTGCCCTGGCACACCTGGCCACAGCTGAAGCAGGATGATGTGCTAAGCTGCATGCTCACGCCAAAGCATAAGTGGGAGTTCATGTCCCTTTCCCTGCTAAAATAAGCTGGAGTCATACTAGCTAGAGTGGAACGAAAGGAGGAATTTGTGATGCAGATCAACATTTGAGAGCACTGAAAATTGGCTACCTTCCTTCTGAGTAGGAGGATTTTTTTCCCTCCCCAGCAGGGAGTGTTGGCCAGTGTCAGCTGACAGGGTGCAAGGCTTAACGGACCGGCCGTTTCATCTGACGTAACTCCAAGGCTCCCCCGCTAAGGGACAACATGTTTCTACTCACCTCGTGAGCATGACACAGGAGAAGCAGATAAGCTGTACCCAAGAGTAGAGGAATCGTGCTCCCAGACTGACACAATCCAGAGCTGTCAGACACCCACCTGAAAAGCAGCAGCACTGCCTGGGGGAAGGTCTGGAAGTTGTTGTTGCGGTTGATTTCTGTGGTATCATTCAGAGCAATTTTACCAAACACCTGGCAGAAAGCAGAGGTCTTTTCAGGTTAGCCCTGCAAAATCCCCAAACCTCTTGTCACCTTTGGCTCTTGGCCCCACCCTGACTCTGATATTTAACAGAATCTGCTCTTCTCTTAAAAAAAAGAATTTCCACAGTTCTTTCCTATTTGCTGTTTCTTCCCTTGCTTGTGCTTCAACACCCGAAAAACACTCATTTTGTAACAAGAGGCATCTTTTGTTAAAACAAGACATCCCTCCCTGCTTATTTCATACACTATAAATATGTGATATGAGGCCTTATTTTAACAGGCACTCATATGGAGAGGTGGTCCAGCTGAAAGAAATCAGTTAACACAGAAGAAAAGGCTCCTTCCTTCATTGTGTCTGTCTTCACCAGGAGGAAATGACAGTAAGAGACCAGCAGCTGCAAAGCCTTTAGCTTCCAGCTCTGTGGAGTGCCTTGGATCTTCCCCAAACAATGCAAAGTAGGTTGCTTTACAAAAATTATCCAACAGCTTGCCTTTTTAGTAGTCATTCTTGTCACCAGGAGGTGTTTCAGCTCCCCCCCTCCCCTAGAATACAGCAATGTGAAGATGATGACTAGATTTGCCCAAAGATGGCTTACAGCTTCCTTCCACGTCCCGCCGTCACTGCACCAGCTAGCTCATATAGCCACAGCACAAAGCCTGCAACCATCAGGAAACTTTTTAGGGGCTTACGCTTGGATGTGAAGTCCCCAGTGCAGGAAAATTTCAGGCTTTGGTCGTCAGGCTTTAAGTCTTACATAGCTTTGGTACTTTTGGGCACCAGGACTGAGAACTTAACAGATCTCATGTGGCAGAAAGCTCTCTGCACAGCATAGTTGGTCCGGACTATTTATTCCCCATTGACAGCAGTGTGACAGAGATTTCAGGCACTGAGAGCTGTAATCTCATAGCCAAAATGAGCAGCAGGAACAGAGCAGTTCTGAGAGAACACGAAGCTCCTTTTCAAGTAAATGTCACTGATAATTAACCCCCCAAGAGAAACACTGACACGGAGAGATGCGCAGGGACAATGGTGGGAAGGCCATGCCAGGTGGGAGGGAGGGTCTGTACATGGCAGGTGTTCTGCAGGGATTCCTCGTGGATGAGTGGGCCTCCCCCAGCCCCGACCGCTCCCATGCTGCAGGGGGCAATGACAGCCCCAACTACACTGAGGAGCAGCAGGAGGACAGTTTAAATATGCAGTTTGAGCTGAGGAAGCCCATATTCTTCATTTCAGGCAAGTGCAGGCAAGGGAACTTCCCATGCTGGAAGCCTGAACTCCCTTTCAGCCCTGCAGCTTCCCTCACACATGAGGAACTGGTGGCAGCTGCTACGGATGCCTTGCATTAGGCACCTATGAGGAACTGCAGGTAGAGGTTCCTCTCTCATGGCCTCTCCAGTCTGTGCCTCTTGGGCCATGGCATGAGTAACTTCATCCATCAGCATCAATTGGGATTTTTCCACTTGAGCACGTTACCTAGTGAGGCTTGAGTGTTGCTACACTCCAAGTCAAAGCAGTAGCTGAGATAAAGTGGTAGGTCTCCTTTTTGTGGGAAATTCTTATGTTTTCATCAGATCTGGTACATCTAGTCTTCGAAGGTAGCTGCTTAATGAAGTGAGGAAGGATTTTCGTTCCTGCGTGTCCCTCTGTGTGAGGGAAATCTGTGTGTGTCAGCAGGTTCAAGAGAGCAGCACATAAAATGTATGAGATGCCATTTGGACAAAAAGTGATGTTAACAGATCTGTGGGCTCTAAGCAAAGAGGGAAGATGAGAAAAGTTGGTTTTCTCATTGGAAGGCAGGACAGCAGGAAGCAATCTAATAATCTAGAACAATGTGAAAGACAGATGCATAATCTTGAGGCTGCTGAGATGATTTAAATAGAGGCTTGAACATAAGCCAAGGCTTAAATAGCCAACTTAGAACTAGCTAACAGAAAAGGGAATAGAATCACAGAATAAAACATCTAGCCCTGGCAGTGCCCCAATCATTGTAGACCCCATCTGCATGGGTGCTTGGGAAGGCATTTTTAATGCTTTGTGTAGCTACATAACACTAGTGTAATACTCTCAAGTAATTTTCTGTATAGCACTGGTAATCCTGTAAGATACTGGCCATTTCAGCTAGTTGGGTATTAAAGGCAAAACTGTCATGTTGACAGTATGAGCCTAGTAGATGAAATGGCAACTCTAATTACTGGGGGCAATTGAGATAATCTGTGATAATTCAAGGAAAGATTAGTTTTATTTTTCAAACTGGGTCAGAAGCCTGTGAAAAGATGTTATTATAGTAACAGGAAACAAATGAAAACAAGGTCATGGAGGTCAGATGAATTTTGTTATGAATTCTGTGGGCATTGTGAAACCAGGAGGCCTGTCATGTTTGAAGACCTCTGGAAGCAATTATGCCATGCCTTTCTATGCTTTGGTCCCTGGCCACAGATGGCTGACTTGTCTGAGATATTTGATTAACACCAAAGTGGAAAGTGAAGCTTAGTTTGAAAAGCAGCACAGCAAACAAGGCTGGGACTGTCACAAACTCTGCCTATTATCACATGCATTCTTCAACGGTCTGTATGCAGCATCAGTTCCTAGCACAGATGAATGCTCAGGCTGGTTCCAAGTTCATTTTGCAGGCTGAATAGGATATTGTATTGATGCAGCTTCCTGAAGAACTGGCACAAACACAGAACATCGTTACGTTGGGTCTGATCCCATATTTACCTTCATCGGTGTAAATTAAAAGCTGCTCTTTACAACTCAGTGGAAGTTACGCCAGCGTGAAAGTGATGCGAGAGGAAAAGTGGGTTTGTAAGCCCACTGAAACAACTATACTGAACCAACAAGCAAGGCAGTAAATCTCCTTTGCCACCGCTGCTGGGTATTGCTTTGAGAATATGAAGGGCAGGCATGGTCCTTTTATTGTTTGCATATCGCATTCTGCCCTGAAATGGGTTGGTTTTTTTTGTCTTTTCTTTTCCTGGAGTGTGTTGTGCTCCTGTTGGAAGTGTACAAGGCAGACAGTGTTTTCCAACCAAGGTTAGCTGCTATCTTACCTCAACGGGAAAAAACATTCTTGTAAGCCCCTACAACAACATATTGATCTCGTTACTTTATCAGTAAGTTCCCAAACCTCTCAACAGGATAAGGCAGACACAGTTGAGCTCTTCAGCGTCACTCACCTGCATCCCGATCACAGCGTAGATGAAGAACAACATCACTATTAGAAGAGCCACATAGGGGAGAGCCTAGAAATGAAGAAAAAAAATAAAGAGAGAGAGAGCACTGTGTCTCCACCGAGCCTGGCACACTGGAGCCTGGTTCACGCTCCTGGCTTTGGGAAACTGGGCAGAGGCTGGCACCATACGCTGAGTCGGTAATTCGGCCGGGTGGCCACTAGATGCCTCTCCAGGCCCACATTTGCTTGGCTTCCCCACCACCAGCCTGCGGCCACCCAACCGGGGCAGGCTCTGATTGCGCCCACTCGTGAAGGTGCAGCTTTGCTGCCTTCAAGTCAGCCCTGCCCTTGATGGAGTGAGGAAAGCGATGGCAAAGCCAGCGCCTACAGCTGCTTACCGAGAGCAGAAAACTCTCCTAACCAGTATTAGTCGGGCACTAATGGCAATGTGACTTTTTTTTTTTTTTTTTTTTTTTTTCCTTCACTTTTCTTTGCTGTCTGAAGTTAATCTGGATACACTCTGGTGAAATAAAGATGACAACAGATCCAGATTCAAGGCGTCTGCTACAATGGCTGGCACCATCTAAAGCAGGCTCAGCTTTGTTCCTTGTTCGGTGTCTCTGATGGTGTCTGCAGTGCACTAGGTGCCTGTGATCAGCTGCTGAAGAGGAAATGCAGAGCCCTGATATGCAGGGCTGCCTGGTAAGGAAGAGACCACTGCAATCAGCGAAGTGTTGAGTGCTATCGGTTTCCTCTGCCACTAGCAGACATCAAGGACACAGCTCGGGACCTCACAGGTTCAGGATTCTGAGGAGGAATTTTCTACTCTGTTGTTTTTGAAATATATAGAGCTTAGAACAGAGATTTCCAGACCTTACTTCAGAGGCAATGGGTGGATACATTAGTTGTGAAAATACAAGTACAGACCCTGCTCTGGATTTTGAACACCCCATTTCGTTGAGTATAAAAGCCTACAACTTTTTTTTTTTTTTTTTTTTTTTTAATGTAAGATTATTTACACATTTTAATTTTATGTCTAAATTCAACGGGGCTAAATCCTCTAGGAAGAACAGAGGAAAAATTTTGACTGACCACTATGGAGATTTGACTAGGACCTGCAGAAATAATCTCAAAGAGGTCTGAATATTAAAATGGCAAGAATTCAAAGCTTTAAACAACGCCTGTAGTCATCATCTTGGGGCTCAGGGGCAGATTCCTCTGTTTTTTATGGGGTCAGACAAATGTGTATGGTTACCCCACAACATTAGTGGACATACACCAGCTGAAAAATTTGGTCCAAACATTTTGTGATGATCTATTTGGGACTTGATACACATAACACCTAAGAAGAGCTTCTGGGATAGTGTCCAGAGAGGAACCAAAGTGCATAACTTTACCAGTTCTTCTGTCTTTCAAACAGGGCTGGGAAAAGTGTCTTATCTACTGGCTGTCTGGCTCTCCACTTTATTTCCATGTTATTCTGCTTAGCCCACTCCTCTCCACTGATGCACCTTCCTACTTGTCTCTACCCTTTATTCCCCAAGGCTCCTTCAGCTCCCCACCTCCCACATTCCACTCTTCTGTCTCTGTCCTCCTTTGTCTCTGTCCTTCCATGGCTTTAGCACTTTGTTCTTGTGATTCCCACGGCCTTGCCTTGCCCTCAGCACCCCTCTCATTTCCTACTCCTCCCACTCACCAGTCTGGGCTCCGTTGCTATCTCTGGAGGCGGAAACCCCACCGAGCATGTTCCCACCAAGCACTCCTCTGACCGGTGCCCCAGCCCGTATGTAAGCACTGTGTGCCATGCACAGGGCATGTGCTAGTTACGATGGGGTCTGAACTCCAGCACTAGTTGGCTGCCTATTAGGCTGCCCTGTGTGAAGAGAGATGCTTCCTGGAAGCAAGTGGGGACACAGAGAAAAGCTCATGCCAGACAGAGTCTGCAGGGATCCCAAATTTTGGCAGTGGGAGTGGCTGGGAATTCTGAACAGTGGCTATTCTTAGCTACCAAAGGAGCCTCCCAGTAGCTGCAAGAGGAGGAGCTCTGAGCAGAGAATACCATGTTATAAATGGCTAAAGGCTTTCAAGGGAGAAGGCTTGCAGTGCTTCCCCCTGCCCCCACTGTGGAAGATACCTCCCTTGGGACTTTCTCCCATCACCCTACAACCCTGCCTAAATCGACTCGCCAATAAAAGAGGTCTGAAGGTCACTGGAGGAAAATACCAGGCACTCCCTTTCCCACCCATCTCATCCTCTCCAGACAAGGGCCATGGCAAGCTGAGTTCAGCGTATGAGCTAGCTATTGTTAAAGAGACTCAAGGGGCACAAGAGCAAGTGGAGGAGAATCTGGACTGGAAAGTGTGACTCTGTCCCCTGCATCAGGAATGGCTGAGCGGTACCAGAGGGAATCTCATTCCTATGCATGCAGATAAAATGGTTCCCACTGGAGCCACTCAAATAACAACCTGGAAGTTAGCAACCATGTAAGCAATGGAAAAAGTTGCTTGTGGCAGAGATGTGTGGGTATCAGGTTCTCTGGAAGTCAAGGAGTGTGCACAAGCCTGGTAGTCTGGCTACTGAGACCACCTGAGAGCTGCACTGGAAAAGGTCCAGATTGATCTCTGGTGTACACATGTGCTTCTTCTGCTGACAGAGACAGAAGTTGTGGTGAACCACAGCACTGCAGGCTTTGGTCCCAGCTTGTGTTGTAGCTGGTGAGTTTTAGCTTTTAAAGCATGCATCAGCTATTTTCCCATTTGAGTCAATACAAATACATTTAAAGACTCAATATGTGGGATATAGACTTGTCTTGCACAAGGTACTCTTTCATGCTTTTGTCCAGTGGTGTCCCGAATACTTCTCATATTTAGACCACAATTTGTATTCCTGTGCTGTCTTTCCTTGATGCTTCCTCCATGCCTGCCCCAGCTAACACTGAAGTTGTGCTGGCCCAGTAAATCCAGGTCAAGAACTTGTAAAATGCCAAAAGATGCTATGCTTTGTCTCTCTCTTTCTATACATGGCTACACTAGGGGCTGATTTGGAAGCAGTTTTTCTAATAACTATCTTCTAGTGTTTGTTTTCCCCCAGAGGTGATGATCCTTATCCTGTCTGATCTCCTTTGCCTTCTCCTACCTAATCTGGTACTTTACCTACTATTGCAACTTGTCTCCAGTGCAAAAGCAGCAGCAATTTAATAACTTGGCATCGTTATTAGGGCCAGAGGCATGGGCCAAAAAGGTGAAATTCTTCCTGGATGAAAGCATGGGAGCCACACACTTCTAATACTTCCTGGAAATCCTCAAAACAAGGCTTAAGGGAAACCTAAGGCCTTCCCCATAGCTGTGTATTTCACTTAAAGCAACAGCTATAAATACAGCTAAAATAGAAAACAACAGCAACGAAATGGGGAAAAAAAACCACAAACCAACCAAAGCCCCCTAAGGAGACTAAAGGGTTACAGACAGGTGGTAACTGAGTTAAACTGAATTATCAAACTATCAGGAAGGTCTCAAGCAATCACTCATACTTTAAAGGTAAAACTCATACCCAGTCAGTCTTCCCCTGCAAGCCCCATTTACTTGGCTCTCATACGTGCTGTGAGTCACTGGTGGCCATAGCTCTGACCAGCAGCCTTTGTGCTCAGGCACTTGGGAGAAACCCCTCCCCAAGAGGCCACCACTGTGAAATAAAAAGGAGTTAGGTCTTACTTAGAGATAAGTGAAGGAATACCTGGAAGGACTTGATGAAGGTCCAAAGCAGTGTCCGGATGCCCTCCCCTCGGCTCAGGAGCTTCACGAGACGCATCACGCGGAAGAGTCGGAAGAAGGTGATTGAGATGCGAGAGTTTTCCTCTGCGTTCTGGAAGCCATTGGCACAGAGGCAGGAGTTACAACAGCACGGGAGGAACGGGGGCCCTGGGCCACAGAGGATGCTATGCCGAGAGCTCACTGCACTGTTCCTTGTCCTGGTACCGCTCCCTGGACTTGCACTTGCTCCAGCACCCCAGGGATGAGCCTGCCCTCTCTCTCATGGTGGTGAGGCCACTCTACAGGGGCTCTGGAGGCCATCAGCCTCTCCTTTCAGGTTGCCTGGACTTTTGGGGATTAGGGTTATGTTATACTATAAACCCCTCTGTTATATCTTCTCCTCGCATTGGAAAGATGCAGTTCTCCTTTGAAATTGTACTAGAGGAGAAAGCTACTTTCTCTTTTGACCTGTCTTGGATGCTTTACTCCAGCAAGTGCCTCAGCCAGCAGTTCTGGTGAATCTGGTGTCGGGCATCAGCCACGTGCCACTTGCTCTGCTGGGAAAGCATAGCAGGCCCTGGGTCTGCTCCGGGGTTCACTGCTCCTGCCCAGCTGCTGGCGTCACTGGCATCGCAGGCAGCCCCGCTGTCCCTGCCCTGCTGTGGCCCTGAGCCTGGGTTGCTTGCTCCTGCTGCTCTGTGCTCGGGCCTTTCACATTTCTCATGACCCCTTTGTATTTCCCACAGTCTGCGCACTGACTTGTTTTTTTATAAAACATTTTATTTTGGCTTCACTGCTACTGTTCAACTGTGCAGTATTTTAAAATAGTCTTTCATCTGCCCTGTTTTTTTTTCTCACAGCATCTGCTTTGTCCCTAAGCGTTTTCCCCTGGGCCTGTAACCAGCTCTGACGTTCCTCAGCTTTCACATGTGTGAAGGCAGCATCGGTCTGAGCACTGCTGCGGCGGCAGCCTCACCTGGGCCTTGGCAGAGGACCTGCTGGCTAGGGCAGATGAGGCACTGAAAATGCCATGTTCACCAGTTCATTAACCCCCTAACATACTGTGTGAAGCCTGTGGAGATGGTGGTTTCCACAAGCAGCACTGTGGGAATGTGACCTCCATCTCGTCACAGGAGGAGATAACACTGTCACCCTGCCACTTGACCTTCCATGGAGCAAAGAAGCTCATGGAAACCCCCTCTCTGTCCCCACCCAGGCTGCAAAGACCGCAGTTTGAGTCTAAATGCCACCGAAAGAGCAACATTTAGGAGGAAGAAACAGTGCAGATCACCCCCGCTGTTAACTACTCACCACTGTGTAAACCAAGAGAGAACAGACCCTTTGGATTTCCCATCACCAGGCAGCAAAAACAGCGGCTGCTTGCCTGTCTGAAAAATCCCAAGGCACAGGAAGTCCCCAGCTGTAGGTTTCTGGGATTAGATGTCCAGATGAGGGTGTGTACCTGTGTGCTGTTTGTGCTCCTGTTCCCAACCTGGGACAAGCAGATCAGTGCTCAGCTCTGTGCAGCCCTGGGGCACGCAGGGGCCACAGCTGATTGGTGGCACTTTTCTGACTTGGGGGCTTCAGTGAATTGGTAGGAACTGCTCTGAGGTGAAGGAGGGAATGTGGCCTCCAAGAAATCAAAAATCATGGCATTCAATACTCTCAGCACTACAGTCCCAGAGGGCTATAAGGTCCTTATATAATTATAAGGTCACACACCTCTCCCAGGCCTACAGAAGTCCTATGGCTTCCCTTCCACTTTCTCTAAGAAGCTAAACTTCAGTACCACCTAAAAGAGACTTCAGGCCCAAATTCAGAAGTTGTGTGGACAGCAGTACTGCTGTGGTTGTGACTAGGAAAAAAAAAAAAAAAATTTTCATATTCTACCTGCTGCTGCTCTTGTCAGCTTTGCCCTTTGAATGGCAGCATGTTGGGGCCTGGGTCTGGACAGAGGTTTTAGCACTTCTGTGTCTTTCCTTGCTGAGAGGAGGCAGCAAAGTCTAAGCAGCAGACAGAATACAAGATTCCTCCCTGATGCAAATCTGCAACTTGCTGGCATTAAACTAGTCAGCCAAAACCACTCAGTGATGCCTCAGGAGATTACAGTCCTTTTAAGACTAGGTGGCTACAGATTAGCTGGTGCTTGAATAGCCTTGCTTGCTTTCTCCTGGCGTTCACCCAGCTTTTTGAAGGTGTATCCTTGCCCAAGAAGGGAGGTTCTGCAAAGCGACAATCAAGAGACTGTAGTTTCTGAAGCTCTGCTGGAGTGGTGTGGGAGCTGCCCTGTACACCGGGGCAGCAGAGTTTGTGTGCACCATTGCACAACTTACTCTCTTTACACCTAATTGAAGAAGAACTTCAGAGTCCCAATCCTTTCTAGTCTGGAGGCTTGGACATGAAGTCACATTGTAAACTCATTCAGCATCACATTGATACCGACATAGTTGTTGCTAACAGGAAATCTTACCAGGTCTAGTTCTCTCTTGGTGATTCATTAGAAGGCAGAACGACAGTTAACTTGACCAAAGGAAAGCTCAGGATGCACAAGAAATACACGTGTGGCATATTCACAGCTCATGTGAACACCAGACTCACACCAATACACGACATGGCAGCTTCATGCACAAATAACTAGGCTGGGCTTGGAGAGAGAACTTGTGATCACGGGGAAGAGATAAAGGAGTGTGTTAG
>NW_008595597.1:39749-90293 GCF_000691845.1 Merops nubicus
GGGTGGTCTGTATTTTTGGTCTTACCATAGAGGAAGAGCATTGGGTATGTTCAGCTGGCTTTAAAGAAAGGCAGACAGAAATAAGCTGTAATAAGTCTCCAATCAAGAGCCCTAGTAAACTAGGTCTTGGCTAACACAGGAGCAACAAAATGGCAGAAGAGGGCAAAAAGGAGTTTGAAAGAAATGCACAAGAGGCTGGGCTTATTCCCTAGGATGCCCGGGATCAAAGCTGGCCATGGCAGAAGTAGGTACAACTCCCATTTATTTTTATATAAGCTGCATCCACTACCACCATGCATGAATTGCACCCAGTGTCTCCAAAGTGCTAGACATCCTGGCATCCAGGCAGTGGAGGTACTGATACTGTTAAAATGTTTCTTGTGTCACTACTATCAAGTTCAACACAGGGGCTGATTTAACTCCCCAGCTCAGATGCAGGCCATGTCTGCACAGGGAACAGCCAGCTTCTAGTGCATTAGTCTGATTTGTAAACCTGTAACAGCCCAGAGCTAAAGAAACACTTTCTAATTCACTTGCACATAGTTCTGGGTGGTAAGTTGTTACTAAGACAAGGAGTTGGGACAGTCTGATCAGCCCTTGGCAACCCTACAACACCCGCTGCCAGCTGTGGAGAGTGGGCTGGTAAAGCTAGTTAGCTTGCTGTACCTTCACCCACCTCACAGCGAAACTCCAGGGACACAATGGACATGTCCTTGGAGACACAGCTGAGCTGAGCCCTCGTTGTGCCTGGAAGAGTCTAGCTGCTGCAAACACTCTGCCTGACATTCCTTGATTAACATCTGGGGCCATTTCCAATACTGAGAGCAATTCTAAAAACCACCCAAGGTTTCAAATACCCCTAGGTGTAAGAATTAAAATTGAAAATGAAACAAAATCAGCTTTATTGGGAGTCCTTCAGTTCAATAGTAGCATAATCCTTCAGGCCTAACCTCTATCACGTGCCCCATATGCCAGACTCGTCTCATTATTTCCTGTGACTACATTATCTAAGCTGAAACTGATGTATTTCTTCTTCTGCCAATGGCAGCATTCACCTCTAGTGCTATGGAGGTCTCCTGCAGTGTGCTCTTGCTCTCTAAGGACACTGCAGTAACCAAACTGACATTGTATTATCGAAATAAAAACTGTAGTTTGGATGCATAGCCTACTTCATAATATAGGCAAATGAAAACAATTAAAAGCCCAAGGTACACCTAATAATATAATACTATTTTGAGTTAAGTCATTGGTTTGGTGTCAGCTTTTGTTACTTTTATCATCCTCTTTCACGTGTTCGCTCATGTGTTTTCTTTTCAGATCACATTCAGGCAAAAGCTGGCTTGAATATCAAATAAAGGAGCGGTGCCCATAGAGACATTCTTTACAGACCAAGCACAGATTTTGATTTTGTGTTGCTTGCCAAATATCTCCTTTCCAGCAAGGAGTTTATCTGTCCCATCCCCCTTCCTCTTTCTAGTTTCGCAAATCATCTTTTCTAACATTTGAAGGGCTCCTATTCTGCTAGTTGCTGCATTCCTGGTAGAAGGGACAAAGCCCCTTCAAATTAACTGAAGGAAGCCCAAAAATGTGCAGCACCTTTCAGGATTCTTCTTCCTTCCTAGTTGACAGGGTTGGTGCATCTGTGACTGACTGGCTAAAGAAGCCTTGTAAGTTACTGTGGAATATTATACCTTAATTGTGATTTTGATATTGTTAGTATTTTGTCAGGAAGTGCTGGTAATAGTAATGTAACAGAGTAAAAAACCCGTGTAAGAGGATATGACTATATGAGGCACCACTGATACACGATGGCCAACTTGGAAGAGTTGGCGTCACATTGAAAAAACAGAAACCAAAGTGTCTGAATATCTTTGGCACTGCTAAGGAAGTAAAGTAGAGGTTGACTTACTCCTCTCTTATTCCCTGATCTGACTGGTCTCTGTTTTAAGATAAGGTCAAATATGTAGCAAATTATATCACTACCTACAGTAAAGTCTCAAAGGCTGGACAGGAAAGTTTCTGTTAATGCTGGCAGGTAGTTATTTGGACAAACTGTAGGACTGTGGGCTGAGATTTTTGAATATGCTTGTGCATATAGTATTTTGTGTATGAGTATATGAGGGGAAAATCAACTCCCAGCTTTGGGTTGCTAAATACATTTTCTGATATCCACAGAAGTTTTGGAGAGGAGCCAAATCCTACCATTTTCTACCTGTCCCAAAAAGTCACCATGTGGACCTGAGCATGGATATCTGAGAACCCGTTGCTGGGACTTTCAAGTATGGCCACTCCTAACTATAGCACCAAGAGAGCTATTGCTAGATTTCCTGAGAATCTTCCACCTTGCAAGTGATGTAGGTATGCCTATTTTAGGACAAGGACAGCCACCTGACACCTGAGAACATAGCAGTCCAGTGCCTAATGCCCATCTGAAGTGGGCAGGATTTAATTTCTATAAATTTCAGAGCAAATCCTCTTCTGTTTAATATCTCTGAAAGAGCTTTTGGAGAAGCTGTACCACTTCGCAGAAGGCAGCCTTGATTTTGCTCTGTTTTACTCACAGCCATCTCTTCTCCTGCACGTGGTCTAACCTGCAAAGGAACTTCTAGTATTCTATCTGGCTCTTGTCATCATTTGGGGCACAAGTATCATGCAAACAACTGAATGAGAAAGGGCAACAATAATAGTGAGATCACCCAAGAAATGATGCTCTGTGCAATTTCCATCATAGAGAGAAGGGACCTCAAGTATAAATCACAAACAAGTCCAGGGGCATATTAAGAGTGATGTAGAAGGGAACTTGTAGGCTAAGAGTGGGAAGAGAAATATCAGAGGCAGGATGCATCTGTGTGAAGACACTCAATGGGGATGAGTGCAATAAAACTGCTTGGGACTTTTTCTGACTTTTTTTTTTTTTCCCCCTCTTCATGTCACCATATTTAAAAAAATAATAGAGATGCTAAGGAGCAGAAAAGCAGATTCTAGATGCCAAAGTAAAGATTCAGTAGAATAAAGACTGAGAGATCCCTGAAGCATGTGTGAAAAGCTCCTCAGAATATTGTTGCCTGCATATATCTCACTTTAACTATGCTCAGTGCCTACCAGATCACCAACATTTTAAACAGATGCATCGCTCAAGCTGCTGCTAACCTGTGTGCATCCTTAAACCTCCTACAGGCACAAAAGTGAAAGGCACAGTTTATGCCCGTCATGAATTCGGGATCCCAGGGAAGGAAGTCTCTGAAGAGAAGACAGGTTTATTCAATGGAGAGATACTTAAAACCTCAGAGACCACAGCACCGAGGAAGGTAACTGATAGTACTGTGTTCCTGCTAACCATGCCCCACCTCAGCATGAGGGAGGAAGGCTTACTGGTGGCTATTTGCAAAGAATGTACCACATCTAGATGGGTTCAGAGTCTCCTGAACCACCATACTGACTCACAAATCAAACTTGGTGTCTGATCTTGCCATCAAGTCAAGGAAACCACTTTTAACAGGTTGTGTTTATGGGCTTACAAATTCTGATCACAGCACAAATGCTTTGGAAGCTAGGAGAAGATAAAATTTGCACTCCAGGAGAACCAATCAATTTTTTCAAGGGCAATACCCAACAGTCAATACTGTATGATATTTATGATATAATGTAGTCCACTTGGAAATTCTGAGAAGGGATGATTTGTCTTGATTTGGCTTTTCAGAGCTGTAAAGACAGGAACGAAAGTATGAGCAAAAAGACTAAAAATTTTATACTGTCACAGTAGTATTAAAGTCCCCTAAAGTATCTATGGTGTTGAATATCCTCTGCATGGATTAAGATTTTGAAGAAAATAATAAGGTGTGTTAATAAAGAGATTCAGATGAGAGTTTCAGTAGGAAAAGCCTGAGAAGAGATACCAATCCCATCTCATTTCTGTGGAACACTGGAGATGGAGGACCATGTTGAGAGGTTGGAGTTCCTTGTGGTTTTTGGCTAGTTTGCTGACAACTATAATGGTCATCCAGAGAAGCAGCACCTAGAAATGCCTGAAGGGGAGATCCATTAGTTTTGTACAGCATCTATTTACTCAATAAATCCAAGGAGGCTCCTTGATTGCCAGGTAAGTATGTTTCAGTAGTTGTAGAAGCCTGACTGCCACTGAGATGACAGTACAGGCAGGTGGCATTCCCATTACCAGCACTGTTGATGGTAGTAATTTTTTTATACCACAGGACACACTGAAGATGATGACTTAAATTCCTTCAGAAGATCCAGTCTTTGCTAGGAAGTCCAAACTGATTTTTTTCCTGACATTTGAGGAGTAAAACTTCCTTGCTGATAGCGTGTATGTGGTTGGTTTTTTTTTTTTTTTTTTTCATTTCTAACAAGGCTTCTTCCATTTGTAGGAAGGAATATCTTTTCACAACACAAAATTCAACCTATATTGTGGAGAACTTCGGCCTGGCTTTATCTGTGTAACATTTAAGAAGCTGAATGCACAGTGTTATTGTTTCTCTGTTAGTCAGTGTTGTCTCAGTCAATGCAGTGATACTTCCTTCTAATGGCAGCCTTCTAATTTTACCTGGTGCTCATAGTTTGAACAGATGAGAGCAAAACTGGGTTTGAGACTTTGACACTATGATATGACAGTGTCTTCATATTTCTCAAGAAAACAAATGGTCAGATGCTTATGTTGCCTTTTGTGACTAACAATGTATAACGACATTTCTCCCCTGAGGAAAACACGGCTTGTAGATGAAGCTCTTAGGAAACCACTTGCAGTAGTTGGCTGTTGGTGATGGATGTCTGTTAAGATGTTTCCTTCATTGCTCTTGACATCTGGAGAAAGAAGTTACCCATGAAGGTGTTGTATCCGTTGGAAACTGGTCCACTGGTCTGTTAGCCTGCTCCCATGAGGAAGGTGGTGATAGACTTTCACTTCTTGCTTTTTTTCTACTCAATGCAGGAAGTGTGCCCCCAAAAATCTGCACTGTAGTTTCCTTGAGCGAGTTGCAGTGCTGTTTAACTCCTTTGCTGTTCTAGGATATTGGCGTTTTCTATCTCAAGTTCTTTGTATCTAGAGGTCCTCCTAGCATCCTGCTTACTTTAGCCATATTGCATCTGTGACCTTCTTGGATATAAAATGAAGGGCAGAAAGAGACATTCTGGGGAAATGAACTCATCGTACAAACATAGGTAAGATTTTGAGGGAATTAAAACCAGTTATATTAAGGGATATCTGATGACCAATGAGTGATGTGGTTTTGTTGCTATAGGGAGTAAGAAAGAACTGCAGGGCTGTTTCAGCTGCTTGGCACTTCATCTCAACTGGATGTAGAGGGCACAAATAGGGCAATGGTAAGCCAACAGTACTACTGTTCTGGAGATTTTTCTTTCATACGTGTGGGCCACACTGAGATGGGATCTGCAAGGATGCGCACTCCAAGAAGAACAAGAATTTACCAGAGTATAGGAGAAAAAGAGGTCTAGAATTTATCAGTGCCATGGAGACATGATAAAAAAGAAGACGCTAGACTTTATCTTTCATTAGTAGTATCAAAAGTCTGAGGGGACCTCAGGAGGCTGGCTGAGTAACACAAGTCTTTGTGGAGAGCTGGAAAAAGTCAGGGTTTCAAATCAACCTGGCTGCTGGCAGGTAATAGCCTGCCATTACACTAGGGAGTTACCACAACTCCTTCCAGAGTCATCTGTCTGCCACTGCTGTGTGTGGTTTTAATCACAAGAACTCTAGAGATAATCCACCTGCCACCGAAGTCTGTGAAGTTATTATAAGAACAGGCAGAAATGTATCTGGTATTTCTCTGACAGGGAATACTACTGGATTGCAGATGGCATAATTCTCAATTCCCACAGCCTTACAGTGAAATCAAATTATTAGCAGGAAAAAATAACAATAAAAAAGCCAGACAAGCTGCTCAAACTCTGCATTCTTCCATTAAATGTGCAGTTCTTTGAGAATATCTGGCAATATTTTGAATAATACTAGATAGAAATATTTTTTTCCTGAAAAAATATGTCCTATTGGAAGCACACTGATGCTGCAAGTTAAATGTTCTGTAGAAACATGTCAATTTTGAAAAAAAGCATTTCAGAAATGTAAGATTGAAATCTCACATTTTGTCCTTGCACATTTCAACTTGAGTTTTCCTTTCCATTAGCAATGTTATATAACTTTGAAAAAATCAATCCCATACTAAACTGGTTTTGCTTTACTTAAGCAATTGTTTTGATTTTCATCAGTTATTTTTGTTGGAATGATGTTTTACTGAAAATTTTGGAATTTAAAATTTTTATTCTATTTTAAAACAGAAAAAAACTGTTAAAAGGGGCTTTTGTGGAACAAAAAACTCAAGGCTTCCTATAGCTCTAATCTAGATGAAGCACAAGAGGCTTTTCGGATCATTATCATAAACAGGTTTGGTTTTAACGCCTATTAGAAAAGGGTCCCATCTTGCAGGAAAACAGGGAATCAAGGTGTCTGATGCTGCCTTTACTGGGGCAAATGCTGAACACCTTGCTGATTTCCTTGGAAAAAGCCCCATGTTGTTCTAGTGCAGTGCAACATGCTAATCCTCAGATAGCTCTGCAGAAGAGACTGCAATCTCTTGCACTAGGGAATTAAAATTTTATTAGGTGCAATAAGGGAAATGAGGAAAAATGTGACACCAGCAATGAAGTTTGCCATTACATTCCTGCCTGCACTAACTCCTGTGAGTTAAGAGACATCAAGTGCCAGCTCATACAAATGGAATATATATGCATTTATGCTTCACATAAATCCACATGATCTCAGATCTCGGGGGGAATATTACTATATCTGTATGCAACAAAACCCCATTTTGAATACAGTTAATAAGGTCAAGGTAACTTTTAAAGCAAATAAATGCAGCTATAAGTTTTTTCTCTTCATTTCCTACATATTCTAAGATTTTGAAATTCTAGAGCTTGCTTTTCTAATTACATTCAAATATGCAGATCATGCCAATTTGAATAGCTTATTAATTAATTTCATATATATATATATCCATGAAATTGTCAGACAGTAATCTTATGGTTCCAAGTGCTTAAGGTAAATATAAGGAAAGTCAATTGCTTTAATTTGGTAATGCAGATTACCCTAGATTGACAATTACTGGACAGTTAATGAAAGAGTCATTTTTTACACAGCTGAAAGTTCTGTTTTTTTCCGTGACTTTCAGAAAAGCAGAACAATTGGTACAGTATATCTATGCAAATTATTCTCAATTTTCAGGATGTTTTAATAATCCTTCTCATTAGCTCTGGGTAAATGATGACTTCAAGTCTTATGGTAATCAAGCCTGGGGGGCTCCTGAGAAACAAGTAGATATTAAACACTATCAGAGATGTAGTGCTCGTCTTCAGGTACAAGTACTGATCTGACTCAGAGAGGCAGGTGCAGCTTGCCTGAAGTCTATTCTTGTGTTTTGTGGGACAGGTAGCCAAAAGATCCCTAGAACATCTGGATAGGAAGGCTCTGAAGACAAACTGAGCCATGAAAACAAATTTTGAAAGGGTACTTGTTTCCAGCACCTTTTACTTTTGTTTTACAGATGGAGTGACTTTAAAGATTTTCTGGTTTGATTATCAGGTGAGGATAAGTTTTGCTGATTTGAGCATCTCAGCCAGAGGCTTTGTGTGACAGAGTGGACTTTTAAAATAGAAATTGCTTTTTCTCTTGACCAGTTCTTGACCCAGAGGTCAAGGGCTCCCAAAGGAAGTAATCGGGATGTCCCAGCCCAGAGCAGCCCAGGGAGATGACCCCAGGAATAGGCTAGACCACTGAGCAAGACGCAGAGACAGCAAGTGTGAAAATTTAAGATTTTGCAGGTCTCCTGCCTTTTTCAGTTTTATTACCATCCATGCCAATGGTTTTCTCGCTGCTCTTCCTAAGTAGCCCAGTGTGCCTCACTGTCTTTCCTATGGCAAAGTTAATATGGCTTTTAAACATCAAACCCAGAAGTGTATTTATCACTTATGGTGGAAAGGACAGACTACTTTTCCTCCACTACTCTAGGAAGCTTTCTGTTCTCTATTACATAGATTATACTATTTTTCTTTCATTGTCTGGGAGGGTCAGAAGGAGGGAAATCTGTGGGGCTGGTTTTCCAAAAGGAGCACAGCCTGTATCTGGTTTTGACTCTTTCTGAATGTCAGTTCTTTTCAGATCCAGGTTCTACCATCTCAAACACAAAAACAAATCCATTGTCTTCACTTCTTATCTGCAGCAGTGTTGTGAAAACACAGCTGCTCTGGAAGGCTGTAAGTAGAGAGCTGATCTCTGACATGGCTTGGCTGGCTAAGGTTCTTCTGTACCAAGAGCGTGCCACTGATTTTAATCTTGGAATGAGAAAGAAGAAAGAGACTGTTCAAAGCATTCCTATCAGTCTTGTCACTTTCAAGACATGCTGTTGTGCACTGTATAAGGTATTGATTTTACCATTTCTAGTAACATCCCATAGTCTGTTTTGAAAAGGATAATGGGAACAAAGTTCTTCTTTAAGATGAATTTACTGAGCCTTAGGTAGGCAGGAGCTTTCCTTGTCTCCAGCACCTTGCAATAGTCCGTTAGTGCTGAGAGGGTGAGTAACATCTACTGGCTTCATCTTCCTTGGTGGTGGATGATTTGAGGAATTAGGCAAAATCCCAGAAGCATATCATTCTTCTCTTGTGGCTGTGCTTGTCTTCAGTGCATTGAGCGTTTGAGAATTTCTATGGCTATTTGTTAATCACTTATTAGTTAGATGATAGGATTTCATGATGTGAGAAAAGGATAAGGAAGAAGGCAAAATGAAGAACAGATTGAAATTTGGTGCCCTTTATGTATTTGTGTTACTGGGATTTCTCTGGGCAGAGTCACCTGTCTAGGGGCAGAAAAGAGACTGGAGACCTTTGGACTTTATAGGGCTCCATCTGTGAAGAGGTTTGCTGGGAGCTCAGTATGGGGGGTTTACCGTAATGTGGTTGGCAGGAGCACGTGAATCCAGAAGGAAGCTTCAGTAGCATCTTTGCAGCTCCTGTATAACTGATGTGGAATTACGCTGGTGGTGTTTAGGTCAGAAGCAGGCTTGTGGTCTGCAGCAAAACACCTGCTTCTCAGTATGATAACTCTTCTGGGGACTAATGGAGCCCAATGGAGATTTGATCATGAGCAGGTTTTCTCAGGGAGGAAGGCAGGTAAGTGTACCAGCTCAAAGACTGCGTGCAGCGTTGTCAGGATCCTTCTTTTGACATGCCCAAAGGCTCTAGGACAGGGTGAAGATGAGTGAATCTTCTTATGTTTTGATAAAGATGCTGAAAGAAACTGCACATGCCTTTGAAAGCAGGAGAAAACCCAATCTGCCTGTACTCAAACACAACAGGACTGTGGATTGCAAGAGACAGCAGATACAGGTGAACTAGCAGCCCCTGCTACTTTTGGGTTAATGAAACTTTGCTCAAGAGAGGATAGCCAGAGACATCAGCAGCCCAAAGAGAGAATTTGTTAGGGATCATGTTCATCTGAGATTTGTAGCAGTTAGTATTTAATTCCTGGGCTGTGTCTTTTTATTGCCTTTCAGATTAGAAAGTCGTTTAATGTTGATTCAGAATGTTTCCTAGAAGAGAACAGCCTACAAAGTCATACTGGATTTTTGTATGTTAATATGGTCTACAATAAAGCCTACGAGGCATTCTGTGGTTGGAAATGCCAATCACAGGCATTACCAAAGCATGTTAGAGGTGGTCATATGGAGAGTGCAGCTTGCTGTTACAAAGGTACCGAGCAACATCTTTTTTGCTCTACACCTCTTCCAGGAATAAATAATTATTCATTTGTTGAATTCTTTGGTCAAAAAAAAAAAATTAAAATAAAATAATAGGGATAGTAGGGATAGTTTGGATGCGTGCGATTTACTATGTTCAAATCTGGGCAAACATCGAGCCTCAAAATCCCTAGCTCTAAATATAATTTTGTTTTAGTGCCTTTCTATTAACAAGTGTTTCTGTACTGCTAAGGCATCTTTGCCTTCGCATCTGTTCAGGTTAGGAAAAGATGTCACTTGATCTGGCTTTGGGTGAAGCAGATTTTCTCCCAGTCACTCAGACGAGGCTCAGCAGACAGCACTGCTGGCTGCTATCTCTGAGTTTAAAAGTGGATTTTGAGAGAACGGCTGGGATGTGACCTGCTAGGATGTCTGCAACAGTTCTACTAGCAATTAGAGCCAGAGCCACATTTTTGGCCATCAATCAGCTGAGCATAAGCAGCAATCCAGTCTCTACAGCTAGGTCATCTGGACACAGTAGAGAACTGGACCCATTTAGCAGATGTCTAGGCGGATATATGAAGCAGAAGTCATTTTGTTGGCATGTTGTGCCAGTTTCCACAAAGAACAGACCAGCAAGGGAAGGTGAGAGCACAGACATTTTAAAAACAATTGTCTAGTGAGAAAAGAAAAAAACCCTTATGTTTGCCTGGCTGGTACGTATGAGGGTAGAGGAAGAAGGGCAAGAGTTAAACGAGAGTGCTATATTGACTGTATTAGAAAGGGTAGAATTAGTTTATATGTGTTTACCTTTTATAGCAAGTCTGGTTGGGAGGCCACATTCTCTTGCCTACCAGGAAAAAACCCATAACCAGGTATTTATTTAATGGCACTCTCAAAAATTCCTGTTAGTTTGTGCATTTGGGGTTGTAAAATGGTAACCATTGCCATGCTGAACTGCTGCCACATGCCTGGCATAAAAACCTTCACAAAGGGGTACAGCCTTTCCCCTGCACTGATGATATGGCTGAAGACAGACAGGAAAAATCACTGACACAGTAGGTAGAAGGGAACTAATTACTGTTTTGCTGAAAGCCACTCCTAGTGCTCCTGGGAATGGGAAACATTTCTTGTTGCCCAAGATTTCAGCAAAATTTGGAGAAAGTCACTGGGAATAAGAAGATGGGGGAGAAGACAAATCTAAAGAGGAAAACAAGTAAAATACTTGTGTGTGTTTTCCCTTCTTCCATCATCTTTGTTGCTTTCATTGCAACCGGCAGTGCAATCTGGAACCAGTTAGCAGATCTATAAGTAGGCATAATAGTACAAGATGGTGCACGCAATGAGGTCTTGGAGGACCGATGCTAAAAGCTTTTTTAATTTGGATGAAGAGCGGAAGCTTTCACAGCAAAACTGAATAAGTGAAGTACAGGGGATTTTGCACCCTTTATTACTACAATCTGCATGTGGAGAACAGCAATGCTGGAAAATTCCTTGGGCATTCTCAGCAAAGTAGGTCTTAGAAAAAGCAGGATTAAGTGCCAGAAAAGGCACTGCTTCAAGGAATTGTTTCAGATGACAGAACTAGCTGTATTTTAACTCACCTGACCACCTTTTTGACCATCTAACTTATGGTGCTTAGAAAGTGATCATTAATGAACATCAACACATTCGGAGATGATCTAAGTAATCAGAGTCAGAGATTTTTCTGTGGATTCGTAGAAACAAAGATACAATCTCTGTTAGAGTTCAGGGAAAGTTAAAAGAAACTTTTGCTAGGTAAAAGGAATGATTTATCCTGGCTAGCAAGCCAATGGAAAATATAACCAGCTTGGGGCAGGTTGGTTTTTTTTTTTTAAATATTTCATCTTTTGAGTGTTGCAGCTAGCTTTGTGAAAAAGCAAACCACAAATGTATCAAAAGGAAAATGAACTAAAACTGTATTATATCACAAGTGTTGATGCCAGAATAGTGTAGTGTTTGGATTTTTTTTTTTTAAGTGATGTGATAGAAAAATTACAAGAAAAATTAAATACAGATTGGAAAATCCAGATGTAGGCTTTTAAAGAGCTCTTTGTACTAAAATGTGCATGTCATACACTTATTTTACTGCTGAACAGACACAGGACAAAGCCTGTGGTACTTTGTCTTCCTATCATTAGCTATTATTGTTATTGTAACAATAATTTACAGTCTAATAAGAAAACAGGTCTCCCTCTCTAAAATCCTCAAACCCCACCATTGTTTTGGGCACAAGAAAGCCTGCAGTAATTAAAAGGAAGATCCACACTCCTCAGTACAGTCAGCAAGATGCTCTGTGCCACCATTTTAAAGAGAGCTCTGAACATTTTCACCCAGAAGGACTCCAGACATGTTTGAGCATCAAATCTTACAGCTATAACACTATCTTCCTTTTTGCTGCTTTTGCAATTAGCTTTTCAGAATTTGTTCTCCTGGATTCTTTATCTTTTTCTCATATTTTAATTAACTAGGATGTGTGTGGTTAAATTTATCCAGTAAGGCAAATTAATTTTTATGCTACTCTTAAATCTTCCCACACTAAAATATATTCTGACTATTCCATGCTCTTGGAATAACACTGGAAGCCAAGTATAACAATCAGTTTTGTGGAAATCACAATATTGAGGTATTTCCTCAAAACTGGGTAGTACAGTCTTTTCAAGTGGGAACTACACGCTTTCTTCATATTGTGCTAATATTGCTAGTCATCAGTAACAGCTCAAATACTCAAGTAAAGTGAGGAGAGAGTAATTTGCATTTACTATCCCTTCTTCTGCAAAAAAATACATACTTTTTTTTGTGTTTGCCCACTTTTCATATAGATTTCCTTACAGAAAAAAAGTTATGCAGTTACCAAAATCACCTCTTTGAATGGATAAATCACATTATGAACTCTGGAAATGTACTCAGAATACCAACATTTTTAAGGCAAAGGAGGAAAAATAAGAGGCCCCATCTTCATGACAAAATTATACATAGACAAAACCAAAATAACCCTGTTCAAACATGGTTGTGGTCAGATAATCTTACCATACTTCTTTCTCACCAACACAGGGTGAGAAACATGTGCTGGAATTGTTGATTAAACATAGGAAGTGATCAAATTCAGATCAATCTAAGCCTAATTTGGGGAAGAGTTCAGGGTGGCATCTTATGATGTTCACCAAGGGCAAGATAAAGCACTCGCATTTGCCACTGCTACAGCTCACAACCATGCTTCAACGTGGCTGCCTACATACAGAAGCTGGGGCCACTGTGGTGTGTTACCTGGATTATTCTAGTGATAAAACCACCACCAGATATTAAAACAAACAAACAAAAAAACAAACAGAAAAGCAAACTAAATCCATCCCACCCCCCATCAATTTTACCAGGAGTTTTTCCCAAAAGAAAACGAGTCACATACACATACATATACACGCACACAGGGATAGCTCAGGACGACGTACAACTTCTAGGATGGCAGCAGTAAGGGTATGACAACACAAGATGTCAAAAGAAGCCACTGTGCTTCTCCAGCCCTTTGCTACATAATTTGAAGGCCTCTGCTACCCAGAAGGCGTTTGAGAAAGAGAGAGAGAAGAGAGGGAGGGAGATGTTTTCTGCCTCTTCTGGAAGGTTTGGGTAAACAAACTTGCAAGTTCTAGGAACTGCAAATGTTTGTGCAAAGATCAGTGGCAGCCGACGGCCAAAATCTGAGCAGCAAAGGGCATGGAAGCGAGAGAACCAGACAGGCAGAGACAGAAAGACAGACAGACAGACGCAGCGACAGAGATGAGTGCCAGTCCCAACTGAGGTGCAGGCTAGATGTATGTCGTCCTTCCACAGATCCTTGCTCCCATTGTGGGGGGTGTGTGTGTATAGGACTGTGTCACAGGGCCTGACTGCTCCAGGCCTTGCAGGCAAAACGCCCTCGGGCAGTTCTGCCTAAATAAGGACTGCAGGATTCAAGCTACTGGTTCTCTGCCTTCAGACACATTGATTGAGGGTGAAAATGAACTTGTGAGGTTTAGTGTGGCTGGAGACGAGGGAAAACAAGGGAGAAAAGGGAGAAAGGCAGGGGTGGGTTAAATGGGAGAAGTGCAGGAGAAGGTGAGAGGGAGACTTGAGTATAGGCGGTCAGATATTCTAAAGAATGGGAGCAGGAGCCCATGACAAATCATATGAAGCCTCTTGACACCAAAAGCAAGATGACTGCAGGGAAAGCCCCCATGCGCCTGGTTTAAGCCTCAACTGCTTTACTTCAGAAATTAAAAAGACTAAAGGAGAAATCCCTGCACAGGTCTCCAAGGATTCTTGGGAGCTGAATGCTTTGATATTTCTCTGGCCTTACTGCATCAGTAGTCAGGAATCAACCAAGCTGCAACCCTTTGCTGACATCCTACCAGAATGTGGAAACCTTTTCAGAAGTGCAAAATATAAAGTACATGGCTCTCCTGAATACCTGATAGACAAATGCCAAACCACTACCCAGCAGGACTGGGCACAGCAGACCTGGCCAACATCCTCTAGGGGAAGTAATACAGAAAGATAGGTTTTGGGGTTCTCTAACAGTCTTTATAGCAGTGCTACTTCCTGAAGCACCCAGGTCCTGGGTCTTCCAGATACTACCATGGATCAGATCACACAGAACACTGTACTTTCCTTTTTTCTCCTTCTGTCACATCTACCATTAAGAAACGCCATAATTTCCATCAACCCTCAAACCAGCCACAGTGCTCACTCTTAGGAAGGTATGTACTTCTACAACAAGAGGTCAACTTACCCAGGGAAATATTCCGTTATTTCAGAAAAGCCCTCAAATCACCAGTTCCCTATCCCTGGTAGTTCTCATCTTGTATCCATGCACACCCCCTGATTTGTCATCTCTGCTATATTGCATGGAGTACTTGTCACAGCTACCTCCTCCTCATCTCTACCTCCTGCAGTGTTCACAGACACATCCAAACAGTGGAACGGGTGGGATGGATACCAGTCCAGATGGTGTTGCTCAGTCATCCTCATGCACTCCTGGACACAGTTAATGATCACAGAGGTACCCACACATGCAGACATACTCAGAGCCACTGGCAGAAGCCCACAGTGACAGGTTCACAGGTAGGTGCAAACACTCCCCCTCTGACATCCTTCCAAGACAGCTAGAATCAAACGCGACATCCCCGCTGTCACTGGTACCTATGCTGGTGCTCTGGAGACACACATGCTCCCACCTGAACGTGCCTCTCTAACTCTCACACATCTGCACGCTCCAAACTGCCCACTCCAGCTGGATGGGCCAACTTGTGGCTGGCCACAGGGACTCATCCAGCTCAGAGGACTATGAGTTATGAGCATTGCTTTGGTGTCAAACAAAGACTCAGCCACAGTGAATCTTTGGTCTGACAGAAGCAGGGGAAAGGGGGAAGGAAAAAAGACCCTATGGACCAGAGTGGTGTTGGCTCCTCTCTCTGACTGAGAGGAAGGAGGTTACATTAGCAGCTTTCTCAGTGATTCAGGGTCTGACTGTTTTCCTTTTATCAATTTGGGCATCATAGCACAGAGCACAAATTGAACTTCATTTCCCTCTTTGATATAGCATAACAAATAGCAATGAACAACTTTCTTTGCCTGGAGTGGGGGACTGCAAGTTGTCAGTCAGCTTCAGAGCACTCAACTCCAGGCTGTGTCTGCTGATGTGGAAAGGAAGGAAATGCAAGCTTGTGCCTGGAGCTGCTTTTGGCATGATATATTCCAAATTTGCTGGCTTTATAATTTTTACCACCTTAATGTTTTCTTCTAAGGAATTTAAAGTGTTTTGTAAACACTAATGACAACGCTTTCTTAATGTAGGGAATAATAACCATCTCCAATTTACTGATGTGGACACTGAGGTATAGGGGTCTAGTCAAAGTCCAAGAAATACAACCTATAGGCTCTACCTCCCAGGCCCCAGGTATTATGTCATGTTCCATCTTATTCTCCAAAAGTCATTCTTGGTCTTAGCACTTAAATGGAGTTGACACAAGGTAGATGTGGTCTCTGACTCAGAAATTATTTTTTATGATAGTGAACTAAAAAGTCCTCCCCTCCCTCTTTAGTTATTTAAGAAGTGGCTTAAGAGTGGCCAAAAATAGAATAATTGAATATTTCCATAAAATCCTGAAAAAAAAAATCTTAATTTTGTGATTGGGAAGCTAGCTGCATAATACTTGTTGAGTAGCAATGCTCTGAAAATGCAGCTTGAAAGTAAGGGAATTTAAAAGTGAATTTGGCAGAAACTGTGCCACTCGGAAGTTTTCAAACCCACCAGATGTTAACCTGCCCTGTGCCCTTTGCACTTACTCAGTTGTGCAAGATGCATCTCTGTGTGTCTTTGGAGCTGGTTGTGTGGACTGGGGAGACATTCCCAAGTTGCAGTGAGTCAGCGGGCCTAATGTGATGCCATTGGACTTATCACTTGACATATCTCCACACCATGGAGGTGTTTTAAGTGGAGGCTTCCTAAAGGACTCAGAAATGCTGAAGTCAACCCGTGGGCCTATGTCATGAGCACATGCCTTCTCACTATTTTTGAGTGCATAGCCATGCTAACAAAAATATGCTGAGCTTGACATGCAAATGTACACTCACCCACAGGCATGCAGATGGACATGCCTGCATACAAGAGACTCTCAGACATAAACACCCACCCATAAGCAGATCAAACTTGCACAGTAGGATAGCTCATGGGCTCAGAAAACATGTTCATAGGCTGAGTTACATACACAACAAACTGTGTCTCCATCAACAACCATTCATGATAAAAATACATACAAAATACAAATGCTTGCATACACACTCTCTTCCCCTCCCCAATGGATTCATGTCTGTACACTCTTCCATGGATTTGTAGCCCATACACAGGCATTTAAACACATTCAGGAATATGTACTACAACCAGTGGAGTGCACACACACAGACCCACCCATGCACACTCACATATATCTTAACGAAGGTTTTGGTCTGGGAAATTCCTTTTCAGGAAACAAAAATAATAGTCAAAAGGAAAAAAGAGAGCATGGGCAACTGCACAGAGATGGAAGCGTGTACCTACAGGCAGGCTGTGGAACCTGTCAGTCAGGGTTCCCACCACAGCTACCGCTATCACAGCTCAGCACCTGCTGGGTATGCCTCCCCGGAATACAAGTGTCAGGTGAACCCCACAGGGATTTCAGGCTTACATGTCTACGGCCACGTGTCAAACTAACCTGTGCCAGGTGTCACCATCCTCCCTAGCTGACCACAATGAAAACTGTCCCGTACCTCCAAGAGCAACACCTTCCACAGCCCTACCACAAACGTTCTTTAGCTTCTAAGGAGTTGGGCAGAAACATCTTACCTGCACCTGACCAGGCTAAACGTCTCCAATTGGTTGAGTTTATTAGCATTTTGGTTTTCTTTTCTTTTTTTTTTTTTTCTTTCTTTCTTTCTTTTTCTTTCTTTCTTTCTTTCTTTCTTTCTTTCTTTTTCAAGACTCCAGGTCTCTTGGAACAAGACAAGACAGTGTACAGGAACACAACGCACGGTTTGCTCAAACCCACAAACAGCAAGAAAGCAACAAGCTCCTGAGGAGAAGGGGGAAAATGTATCTGACAAACTGCCTCACACTGCTTAGGAAGGTGACAACTGTCCATCCAAGATGGGCTGCTACTTGCAAAGCCCATTTGCTACAGATGTAACATATCAAGTGCTGCTAGTGGGAACGTAATCTGACAGGACAAACCAACATACAAAACATTCTCTTATTCAATAAGGGTTATAAGTGCAAAGGGATTTCAGAACATTTCAGAACAAACTCCATCCATAGCTGCTGCTTATTTATCAGTGCATCAAAAGATTGTGCAAGTTTTTAGTAACAAACATTAGAAACTAGTAGCAAAGGATTTGCCTACGTAAAAAGAGAAGATTTAAACATGCCAGGTAACAAAAAGTCATGTGCAGAAATCTGTAAAAACTGTATAGAAGGAAAGGATTCTTTAGAGGAAACAAAGGGACCATCACTCAATGCTCCTCATAACCCTTACTGAAAGTGTCAGGGTGGCTCCTGCTGCCTCTTCAATTAAGACAGGTGACTGTTGTTTGGACAGAGGCACACCCTCATTTTTCATAGACTTTTACAATCAAAATCTGGATTCTGGGCCTTGGCTGACAGGAACTTGAATTTAGACAGGGAATGGAAAAAAGAGGGAGCCTTCTCAGTGGTAATTAAGCACACCAGTATGGATCGCCCTGGAGACTGAATATTAGAACATCGCACAATTAGCAGCAGCGTGACCTTCTCAACAACATGCTGAGAATGAATGTGATTTATCCTGCTTAAATTTAGTATCTGAGAGCTGGGTGTCTAGACAAACTTAAGAAACCTAGACACTCACCAGTCACTGGATGGGCACCTCCAGAGAGCAATTCATTTCCCCTGTCATAGGTGGAGGCACCCGTTGGCCTGGGGAGCTGTGCATTTCCCTCCGCTAACAGCACGAGGAGACCCGGGTGACTATCTGTCTTTGTCTCAGATGACTAAAGTGAAAAGAACATCAATGTGTCTTAACCTATGATATAATTACTGTGAATTTCTTCAAAAGGACCCAATAGATCTTCCCTCCAGTACAGGCTTTCTGACTATGCTAGACCTCTGTTTATTTATCAAAACACAAGGATTTCCCCTCTTCTGCTTGGAAGACTTTTGTATGGATTTAAATACATAAGTCAGGAAAGTTTTGTTGATTTCTAGTATAATTAGTCTGCATTTAATGGTATTTATTTCCCCAATTATCATTTACAGTTCTGCATCTGTGGATGAGAACTGAACTTTTCCACAATCTGAAGGCTATTGTTAGGTTCCCCATTCAGTTCTCTGGTGACAGGTGTGGCATAAAAAAGGCCTTAATTTCATTCTCTAAAACTAACAGCTTCAACCTGCTGATCATTGTAACTTCCCTCTACAAAGTCAGACCAATCTTAATGTCCCTCTAATAAAAGGGTAAATAAAATTGTTTGCAACATTCTGGTGGAAATGTTATAAACAATTTTTTGTGTCCAGAAGGTAGGACGTTTAAGAGATGTAAACCAAAAGTTTGTTTTCAGTTTAAAACTATATTCCATTCTGTCAAAAGATAAGGAAAATAGACTATTGTCAAATAAAATATTTAATTTATTCTTAATCAAAATATTACAACTTGGATGAATACCCCTCTTCCAGAATTTTTTAAAAATGAAGTTGAACAGAAATTATATTAGAACCACAATATGAAAACATTTTGTTTGGAAGGTTCCAAGTAAGGCATTTTTAGTTTTTCAAAAGGTCACCTACATTTTTCCATTCTTCCCAAAACACAGCACTGAGTGAAAAATATGCTATCACTTTCCTGCTTGCGATGATTTGCCTTTACGGTACAGAACAATTCCAATCTTTCTATTTCCCTGGCCTTGCTAAGCTGGATTTTGGAGTGCAATTTTTGTCTATGCTCATAAACCCACTAGATTCTTTGCAGTTTTTCATATGGGAATCTGTGTTTACTGCCTACCCTTTGTCTATCCTGTAATTCTACATCCATCCACCTCCCAAAAAAGACAGAGGAAAAAGTTTGCCTGATGTGCTTTATTCCTTGAACACCAGCTGCTCATTTCAGTCTCCATGGCTCTTTCAGTCCTTCCCATGTCTGCTGAGATGGGCACCAGTGGGGCCAATCAATGTGAATTGTGCTGGTAGAATTTGTGAGATGGAGTGAACTGGGTGGGAAACCCAAAAAAAAAGGGTTGAAGCTGTGGCACTTTGTTTTTCTTTGGGCTTTCTGTTTTGTTTTTATTTCACCTACCTTTTTTCAGATTAGTAACTGAACACCAGGAGCAGGTTCCTCTAAACAGAGATGATGTGGGTTTTATTTCTTTTGGAGGAAGCCTGGGTGAGGAGGTACAAGGAGAATTCCTGGTTTGGTTCCCGCAGTTCCACCTCGAAAGAACTGACCTTTAGCTCTCAGTGGGGTGGAGAGTATTGAACTGCCATGGGAAGCAAAGCATAACACTGGGTAGACCAAAGTGCTGGCCTGGGACTATTCTAGCAGCTTCCCATGGCACAAATAGCTTTTTCACTTACGCTCCACGTTTCCCATCACTTTTCCTGCTATACAGTTTAATTCATGCCAGGCAGATTATGAAGGGGAGAAAATGATGCAAAAGTAAAAAAGTCTTTTAATGTCATTCCAAAAATTAAAACAGAATAAGAAAAGAGAACAAAAACAACAAAAAAGAGAGAGTTTCAAAACTAAACAAAAAGCTCTGAAAACAGACTTAAAATAAAAGAGGAAGGGAGAGGGGAAAAAAAAAAAAAATTAAAAGAACCCGGGAAAGACAAATGAATGTTAGAGCAGGCACGATCATGGACAGACGCCAGCTACTTACGTTCACCTCGGTGATTGCTATATCAACAATGCTACCCACAACAATCAAGGCGTCAAATGTATTCCATGCATCACAGAAATAGTGCTGCATGTGGCAGAGAAGCCAAGGAAAAAGAGAGAGAGAAAGGCAGAGAGAGAAAGAATGAGAGAGAGAGGAGGGTGAGAGAGAGGGAAAGGGAGAAAAGAGGGAAACAAAGTAAAAAGTAAAAAAAAAATAAAATAAAAAACCAAAATAAAACAAAAGCATGAAAGAGGGAGAGAAGAGGAAAAAAAAATAAGAAAAGAAAGAGGTTACGTGGGCATATTAAATAGTCTCTTACCACTCTACAGTATTGGTTGCTCAAACCTCTGTAACGTTTCACATGATGGAGGGTATCAACAAAAGCCTGGTTAGTCAGGAAGTTACACTCAAGCATGTCTACCTTTTGGAGGGAAAAAAAGCACACACACCCCAAACTCTGTGCGCTTTCACCAGTCACAGCCTTGGGGCGAGCTATGACAAGTGAAAAAGAAGGAGGTATTTTCCCCCCCCTCCTTTTTTGTTTTTTCCCTGGGAGAAGGAGAAGGACGACGGCAAGTTCAATAAAAGCATGACTAGAGGGAAAAAAAAAACAGAAAAAAAAAAAGAGAGAAAGAAAGAGAGAAAGAGAGAAGGAACAGCAGAGGAGGAGGAGGTGGTGGTATCCTGGGGAGGGTAGAGTAATACTCACATTAGTTTCACTGAGAATGACGTCTATAATGCTGCCAATTACGATGAGGAAGTCAAAAACATTCCAAGGATCACTAAAGTAACCCTACATAAGGAAGGGGCAGGCAGGATGGGGATTAAAAAGGAATGTTAGACAGACAAAAACAGTTCAAAATTACCATTAGAATTACTGCCCTGACACCTGAAGGGGTTCTCCTCTTAAGCCTACTTGTGTCTCAAGCTGTATAGTCCAGTCCTGGGATCCCTGGCTTGTGTGAGCAGCCCCTGTCCAGCTAATGTGATCCCAGGGCAGCCACCCCTCTCCTCTGATTTTGGGATGGGGGGCAAAGGGAAGACATACAGATGGCTTTGAGCATGGTTGCTCACAGGAGTAGGGCTTGCAGGACCAGCTCCTCCAAACTTCTCCGATTCCTAGCAACACAGCACCCTCCAGCATTTGGCTTAGGTTTGCCTGGGGGAAGAGTACAGGAGTGGTGTCACACAGTTCTCTCCAAGAAGAGCTCTTGCTTTGCCAGTGAGTATCAATCCACCAGTCCACGCTGCAGGTTAAAGCTCTGTGCTGGTGCTGGGAACAGCTGGCTGCTGCGTCACGATGGAGCAGAGGGCACAGTCGAGCTCGGCATGTGCTGTTTACACCTCACTAGTTGTCACCTTTATCTTTACCCAGCCACAATGAGTATTGCAGCAGTCAGTAGCCTAACAGTTTCTATTACTAATGCTTTAGCTCCTATGTGAAAACTGCAGAGCAGGATTGGTATTTCTGTTACTCTGAAAGAATGTCTGCACCACAAAACGAAGGTGTGGACGTAGCAGCACGTGCTGGTGCATCCCACCAAGAAAGGCTAAGAATTGGAGCAAAGTCAGCCTCAGCATGTGCTCAGAGTGAGACCTGTTGCTCGCTCATGCTAAAGACAGTGCCACATTATCACTGTCACGTTTGCTGTCTAGGACAAGCTATGACAGATCAGCTGGTGTGTGCTAAACTCATACCTTAACTTTGCTGTGCAGAATCACTTTGGGGGCTACCTCAAATGTCTCACTGTCCTAAGCAGACATGAGATTAACATCATGAGATGTTAATCAGCACTGCTTACTGTCCCCATCCTGCATGGCTTTTGGTGGGACAGGCTGTAAGGACCCTTTTGGAACAGGATCTGTTTAGCCCAGTTAAAGAGCTTCTGCATCTGAACTTTCTGTAGAAGTCAATGTCATGAGCAAAGAAAATTTATTGTGTCTCCCGAACACCTGTGCCAACCTCTTCCCCTTGTTCTGCAGTCTTAAAAGGAGGTGAACAGACAAAATCCTCCATGCTCCTTTTATGTGTTTGGTTTTGTGAGCTTAGGCTAATCTGACCTCCCCGTTTCCCAGCTGCAGCATGTCTCCAGTGAGACTGAACCCAAGTTGCACTGCAACTACTATTCTTAGCCAGAGAGTCAGGTCATGGGTAAAGTGTGTGAGTCTGTGTTCCCAGGCAGTGTTGCAGAAAGCAAAAAAGGAGGAAAAAAAATTAATAATTCCAGCACTGGCACTGAATAACCCAGGCCTGGGAACCTGAAATTACTGTGGGTTCAGCCATCACATTGAGCAGGCAGTGGCAAAAAGTGTCTTTCTAAACACTGAAACACTGCCTCTAGGATGCTTTGACACTCACAGTTATAAACTGCATTATGCTTGGGGAAAAGGGAAAAAAAAAAAAAAAAAGAAGCCGGGAAAGCCACTGCCCAGCTCATTCCTCACCAGCAAAGAGAGCTGGTAAAGTGGACTCTGAAATTTTCTCCCTAAACCCAGAAAAAAAAACGCTTTATCCTGCAGACTGAATTAGGCAACTCTTAGCAGATCTGCCCTGGAAGGAGTAATCACCTCACGGCCACACTTTACTACGCAATTAACTACAAGTAGGAAGGAAACAGGAGCAAAAGCAAACTCAGAGAATAGCATTATTCAGCGTCCAGCCTAGGAAATACACAACAAATATTAGAATGAATTCAGCAGTGATGTCCAGCACCGTTAGCAACCAGATGGACCTGGAATAAAACTGTAATTAAACGTTATCAAGAGGTAGGGGAGGGAGAGAACAGCAGATTAAATTGTAGAGCAAAATGCATTTTGAATAAATAAAGGACAGATACAGATCATACAGAGTTGCAAAAAGGGCATTTGCAGCCTGATGCAACCGTGACAGACAGTATGCTTGCAGGATCAAAGAGAACAGACTAGAAGACAACAGACCCAATCCTCCTGCCCCTGTTCATGTGCAGAGCCCTGCTGAAGGCAATGGCACTGCTCACATGCCAAATGAATATGTGCATTCAATAGCATGGCTACCATCCATTTCCTTCTCAAATTGCACAGTTTAGGAATTATTAAGGATTTCAGGAGGAACCCAAACAACTCAAAAAAACCCCAGTCTGCTTATGGGCAGCTGCAAGGATGAAGATCCAAACCATGTTGTCCAGGTTTTACCCATGAAAATGATGATGATCTATTTTTAAATATGTGGTGGTTATTTTTTTTGCTATGATTGGCATCATACTGCAGAGAATGTGTTTGGTGTAACCAAATTCACAATTTCTTTTTATGAGCAACTTCTTACATACAGCCCAACAGCCACTGCTGCTGGTAAAACAGCATTTGCTATTGGTGCAAAACTCAGGTGACAAGTAGCATCAAATCCTGTCCTCAGATGACCACTGAAGCCAGTGCATTAAATTTTGCTCCCATTTGCAGTAATGAAACTTCACTGGAAGCAGTGGCACTGCACTGACACAGTTGGCACATCACAGGAGAGATTCAGGCCTGGAAAGAAAAGATCCATTTTTTATTGCCATCAAAGACAGCTGCTTTGGACCCTTGTGACATCATATCTGGAGTCATTCTGCTAACTTTGGTGGTGATGCTCCAGAATTACACTGCAAGCAGTTTCTCCCAGGAGGCTTTGGTGATTCTCATCAGCCAGCTCCTTGCTTGAAATTCATGGGCTGGGCTTCTGTGGGTTCACAGAAAGAGCATTACTGTGGCCTGTTATTGTGTGTCTGTGAGGTGGACTCAGGGAGCTCTTCTCTTCCTCCTGCACCCTTAGGTGAGTGATACAGAAGAACCATGGGTATCAATGCAGTTTTACTCAACCCCACATCCAATATGCCAGTGTGGAATTAAGGAAACACATGAATTTTAAAACCTTCCTTTCCTCCTCATCTGTTGCCTCTGTGTTTCAAACAGAAAGGTGAAAAATAGGAAGATATTATTCACAGTAAGAAAGCTCAAAGAAAACAGAGAACATAGACACTTCATTTGTGTGCAGGGTAATGGAATCCTTCCTTAAAAAGCCACCCTCCTTAGAGACATTTACCTATGAATGGCCATGTAGTTACATAGCTTTGGGTCAGACTTCATAATCTTGTTGGGAGTTATGAGTACATATCGAGAGTGAACCCTTTGAGACATGTGTCTTGTGACCTCAGAGTATCTCTTCAAGCCACATTCCTCTCTGGAGTGTGCCAGGGTGGCTAACGAAAGACAAGCTGAATGAAGGAAGAGCTTTCATTCTAATAAAGAGGTTGTATTTTCAAACTATTTTTCCCACCAGAAAGTTCTGTATACTTTTCCCAGGGGGGTGGAGGTCTGACTGGAAATGAATTGATGGCACTGTTTGTTTTTGCAGTACAGGAATTTAGAGTGTAATACCATATCTTACCCTTAAAGGGAGGCGCTTAACCCTGACTTAGCTCTAGAATTGCATGCCACATAATGGCATCCTCAGGGGCCAACTAGGGAATGGTAGTCACCCGCTCTTGTGGGATGTCTTTGGAGACTTGTGAAGCTTTTAGGGAGAAAGGAGGACAGAAGAAGACCAGGAGGATTGGACTGAATAGGAAGCAAGAAATAGTCCCACCATTAGAGCATATTTTTTTGCCCTTTTTTTTTTCTTTTAATTTCCCCACAGGTAGCAAAAGATAGTGTATCATCACATGATCAATAAGTTAACAAAAGACTGAGCATAAATATGCAGTAGCTGACTGGAATGGAATCTCATTTATGCAAGGGGAGCAGACATTGTAGCATTTCAGAACGAGTATGCCAATCATTTTTAGGTTTCCTAGTTGCTGAGATTAGCTATCAAAGAAGCTAGGGTTCGTTTTGGTCCTCTTGGAGCCACTGAAACCTCTGGAGATCATTTCTTTTACTTTTTGTGAACATGAGTTCCTAAATGCAGTATCATCTAAGAAGCCTTATTAGCAGCAAGGAAAATTGCCCACTGGAGTCTGTCTGAAGGTCTGAGCTCAGAGTCACCTTAATAAGAAAGTGTGGTGGCTGGAGAGCTATGCATCTACACTGAACCAGAGAAATCCTCAGGGGAAGGGCGCAGCTGAGTCATGGTACCAGCTGGGTCTTGAGCATCCAGCCCTGTGGGAGCTGCACGGTCACTTGTGTGTTAATTGATGTGCAGTTATTTATCTGCTTAGTCCCAGGTTTTCATTTCCATCTTTTATGAGGTGGATGGCAAAACTTAACAAACCCCTCTGAGAGAAAAATCTCTAAAGATGAAGAGCACAGCAAAGGTCAAGAATATTCACTGGGTGGAATCTGAATGGTCCCAATGGAAGAAGACTCTGCAATATCATAAGAAAAAGGGAATGCCATGTATATGAGCATGGGTGTATTTATGTATGTATGAATACAGAAAAGAAGCACTGAGGAGAAGCTAAGACATATAGATAACTACACAGCATAAGAGGAAAGCAAACTACAAGAGAATCTTGCTACCACTTATGGGAAATAAACCTCCATGTTAAAACAATAACAAGAAGAATCAGTCTTAATCATCTGGAAAGAGTATATAGGAAGGAGAGAAAGGGGCTGATAACCTGATATTCAGTGTGATTTCTTAGCAAAAATTTCGTGCTGATTGTAAGGGGCACCAAAGCAGACTTTGCTAGGGATCTGCAAAATGAGAGGAACTGCTAGTTTGGTTGATGGTTGTTTAGTATGTGAATTCACCTCTGAAAATGCTGCAGGCTATTTGGAGCTTTGAGAGTCAGTTCTCAGACTTCATTAAAGGAGGCTTTCCCTGAAAGTGTTTTTGCCAAAGGGAGTTTCATTGAAAAACAGTATCTAATCAAATGACATTTACACAGTACTGTGACTCTTGGCATACCTCCTTATAGCAGATTTGAATGTATCCTGAACAATCTTACAAAGCTACAGTAGCTCCTCATACCAAATGGAGGCTTGTGTCAGATGCAAACTCTCTAATGCTAAGATACCATTTAGCCATAATAGCAATCAAGGAAATTAGCAGAACCTAATAGAGAAGGAATAAAGTGGAGGATGCAGCTGCTTGGAGCTCCTAACAGGCTGCAGGAAAGCAGCACCTCTTTGCATACTATCTATCAGCTCTCATCCATTGATGGATTAATTCTGAGACATGAACCTACCTATTGCTCACCTACCAGTCACTGTAGTGAGTCACTGCTGCAGGGAATTGCACAAGGAAGGTCCCCCTCTACTCTGTCAAATTTTTCCACAGATAGGGAGGGAGGAGAGGAGCTTTTTCAGCTCCCCAGACTATTCCAAAGGTCTGGTCATCCTTGAAGATGTCTCCTGCCTCTCTCTGCTTATTCCATAAGAAAACAAGACCAAGTTGTAGACCAAGATAGGTGCTCAATAACTTTTTTTTTTTTTTTTTAATCTGCCCTCACTCTGTTTCATTCTCTCTCTCACAGAGAGGACGTTGGTGAAAGTAGACGGGTGTCCCTTGATATCTGAGAGCCTGTCTGGGCATACTGGGCACTCTGCTTCACAGAAACAAAGGACCTGGAGGATCTGAATAGCTCTGTGATCTGGAAAAAGACTCCAAATATTTATTTCTAGGTCACTGGTATAAAACTGAAGTACCTTGTTACTGGTTAAAAGTGCTCACTCTCCGATTATTGCTTGAAAGCCCGTAGGTTCTAAAGCAAACTATGGGTCTCACCTTTGCTTCTAGTGGATAAATATCTCCATCACAGGAAAAAAAAAGAATAAAAAAACCCACTGTCTGAATCAAGGTACCCAAGTCACCATTTGACAAACTTAAACATTTACCATGTTTATGTAGTTCCATGCTGGAACTATATAATCTCTTGTGTAGCAACAGACTTTTTTTTTCCATGCTTTCTGCACCTCCTGATAAATGACAATGTCAGGGGGACACATCTAGAAAAATCTTTATCATATCAGCTCTGTGAACTGAGAATTCCCATTTCCAGATCTTGCAACCCAGTTCATTCCACCAGAACTGTATTTTCTAGACTGTTCCATGAGCCTCTCCACATCCACCTACATGGTGGTACAGTTACCTTACACCTCTCTGTATTTAACTGACTATAAAGTAGCTACTAGTACACAAGCACTCAGCTATGAAGAAGGCTTGGAGTGCAATGTTATGGTCATAGGTTCTCCAAAGACTGGGAAAGAAGCCTAGCAAAGGCAACTGGGAAGTGTTTATTATGGAGGCATCTCTTAGAGGTGGCAAAGGTTGTATTTCAAGGCAACCTGCTAAGAATGCCTGAGGAAATTATAACAGTAAAACATGTTGAAACTGGATGATTCAACTAGCTGACCCTGATTTAATGTTTGGCCTGGATTGCTCTTAGCTACATTTGAAGGGAGGGTGAGTAATGCCTCAAAACATTAATGCCTTAGGCCTCCTTGATACAAATGCATGAGAACAGAGGCAAAGTAACAGAAAGCTCTCTGATAAATTCTGCTGTCTAAATTCTTCACCTAGAAAAATAAGATAAACATTCTTGACTTTCCTACAGGTATGTTGTGGCACAGTGATACCCTGTGAGGAGTTGGTCTCTTTTCCTCATGAACAGTAATTATATTGCAATCATTTAACAGTTGCTACCCTGCAGTCAGAAACCAGGCTTGTTCTCAGCAAAGAGAAACAAAATCAGCACCAGTCTCATTGGAAAAACTGAGAAGGGAATATGATGGCTTGCTATGTCTGGATAGATAATTTATCACAAAATGTATTCCATGAGAATTTTGCTGCCAAATGCCATCAGGAAGAAGTTGTAAATGCTCAAAGACTTTGCAAGGTCTAGAGAAAGCAAGTCTTGATGAGAGCCAACAAATAGCTCTTGAAGGCAATAAGCCAAACCAGCAACATGAAACAGTCCTATGGAAAGAGCAAAAGAGTGGGCTCTGATGTTTAAGAGAGTCTATTGTCTAAAGTTGGGCTGACATCCCAGCCCAGGGAAGAATTACTCAAAAGAATTAAAACTCAACCTGTAAGAACCAAAGTGACACATCTTTCAGAGCTAAGAGCCACTTACTGTTGTGGGAAGACGAGACAGTGTCACTTAATGGTTGAAAAAGTGTTCTGAACATGAGGCTGAACTCGGAACAGCTTCCCTGTCCATGTATGCACCATGGAAAAGGCTACGGACTGCTCTGACATGGTTGCTGCATGGATAATGCACTGGACTAAAGGCACAGTCTTCTAGAAACAGGCTGGTAGGTATGAGCAATGTTTTTTTGAACAATTTTTTGTTGTTTTTTTTTTCCTAAGTTTCTCTTTTTTTCATAAAAGGTTTGATTTTATATGGATTACAGTAGATAATAAAATAATCCTTACTTCCATGTAATCCATCAATCAAAACTCTCCAAAAGAGGATGGTTACTCTCATTTTACACATGGGGAAGCACAAATGTAGAAAACTAACATTTCCAAGGTCCTACAAAGCCGGAAAAAGAAGAGAAATCAACTCTCTTAGGCCCTAGCCAGATGACCATTTGCCAGTGGAGAAGTGATTGCCTAACATGATACACAGTTCTTAACAGGGGCTTTATCACAGTTAGTTATCTGGAACCATTCGTACGTGAAGAGAGGATTCATATCTGTGAGAACTTTTGACCCTTTAAAACAACATCGCATGAAGTGATAGAGGGTTGAGATTTTCTTCTGGGAGTGAGAACAAGTCACTTTTCCCTGGAAAAGCTCTTATATGCTGCTGCTTATATGTGCTGTTGTGAATGAGACCCTCGTTCACCGTCCCACTGGGCTTTTAACACTGCGTGAATAATTTTCTGTATTAAATAATTAAATGTAATAGCTAATATAGTACTTCCCACACTGGTGCATTGTGCAGTCATATAATTATTTTTGATCATTTATAATGACATTAAACCCCCCAAGTGCCAGATTGAAAATAAATCTGTCACAATGTTGCAACAATATGCAAATTCTCTGGGTATGTTTGCTGTGAAAGAAAAGGTCCTCTCTCACTGCAGCTCTTATACAGCTTCTTTAACAGTTTTTTTATGCCTACTGAATTCTCAATTGATGCCCCAGAAAACTGGAGGATTGCAGCTTTGGCTGATCAGTGTTAGAAATTTCACATGTTCTATATAGTAATTAGAGGATCTATTTGTGTGCAGAAAATTGCTGGCCTTGTCCTCCAGGAAGGAGAACATCCTGCATTTAAACAATGAATGTAACATGGGAAGCAGCAGATCAAACAGGCTTTTTGTCCCTCTTCAATTGCTTCCACATGAAAGGACAAGTTTTTTTGCATGAAAAGGGAAGTTTGTTCTATATCCTCATTTCATTCTTGGCCTCTTTTTAGGGGCACCAACAAAAAAAACCAATTGAGATCCATGTTGCTCATGCCTGTCTGCAACACATATTTACCATGAGGAAATGGGAAAGAGACCAGTATACTACATACAGGATGTCAAACAATGTTCAGAAGGAAGACTTTGACGTCTCCTGACCCATATTCAACTAGAGGTATGAGCTAGGATTTACTGGAAATTTCAGTTTCTCATAATCTGTCTAGCTTCTTCTGTTACATTCACGTACCAAGTGTTTTTCACACTGTATGACTTGTTTAGGTGGAGTCATGCCTATGCCATCTCAGAATGTAAGCATACACACAATAGAAAAGCCTTAGTCTGGCACTACTTTCTTCAAAGTGTCAGGAAAAGCCAGACTTCCCCTCCCACATACACTCAGGATCTGGTGAGGAACTCAGACCAAACTAGAAGGATGAAAGTGGACTACCTGTACTTGCATATGACAGAGAAAGCGGTTACTTGCTTGCTAATTACTCATTTGTGGGAATTGTTGCTAAACCAACCTAATGCTTGAGTGTTCTGTTGCAAATTTTCTTTTTCTGTACTAACTGGAAGATTTGTTGTTTGAGGCTCTACAGTTGCATCAGGTACACTGTTTGACTTGATGGGCCAGCACTCTAAAGCACCAGGATGTAGTTCCTCTTTCTTTTAATGCCACTGCCTTGTAACATGTTGGCAGCACAGACTCCTGAGTAGTTTCAGTTTAAGACCTGGAAGAACAAAAGCAGCTTCTTTGGCCCATGGCTAGTGTGAAGCCCTTCCATATTCTATGAGAAAGTCTCAGCACCAAGCTGCAGTGAGACTGGTGTGGCACAGACTGTGCTACAAGAGACTCAGTTACTTTCTTACTGGCTCTTTACCCTTCTTTCTCCTGGACATATGGAAATTCCATCAGGCAAGTGGCATCCAGGAGCAAGTCTATCTGATGACTCTGCTCCAACCCACTGATGGGTATAAAGAACAGGGATGACCTGTTCAGTCATGTCCAGAATAATTATCCCAAGTATTTCTTCACATTGAAGTCACCTAAACATGCTTCTTTGACTTACAGTACTTTTAGTATCTCCTTTTGCAGAAAAGGCTTAGAAAAGAGGCTCATTCTTTCTCCCAGACCTGTGGACATGAAAGACCATATAGTCAAATCCCCACATGGTATGTATGCTATGCAAATGCACGAAACTCCTGGCAGACAGGTTATCACAATAAAGAGAAAACAGGAGTGATTTATGAGGGGTTAAGATTTTTTTGCCTTTTCTAGTGTATTTCCAAAACCCTTGGGCCTGAGTCAGCAGTTCCTTGTGAGCGTCAGACTGACTGCACACATGCAGTGCAGTGTCTGGTCGTGCACTACAGAGATGTCAGGGATTTCTCTTCACATGGTTGCTGGGCTTGTTTGGGCAGCTCAGATTAGTTCCAGCTGGGCTACTGGCCGTACAGCAGATCCAGAGGAATACACAATGTGTTCAGAATTCTCCCCGAAAAAAGTATTTGAGGTGAAAAAGAGAAGTATTTCTGGGTTAACGTGATGATGTATTTTGCAGTGAGACTGAGATTAATCCATGGAAGTAGGGAAATACATTTACACCTAACTTTTACTGCAAATTATTCTAAAGAGACCCTACACAGGGAGAGTCTGTGGCTGAGATACTGATGTGCTTGAACATGGGGACTGGGAATGTCTGCCAGGGAACTTCAATAAAATGTAAAATCGAAAAAAGATGTTAATTAGCCTAAAAGCTATGGGTTTTAATTCAGTTTTTGATTATCTAGAAATCCCTTTCCATTTTACTTTTCCTTTCAGCCCTGTTTCTGGTTTTTTCTTTGCAACATTTTGGTCCAATATTTCTTTTTCCATTTCATGAATACCTTCTCTTTCAGTGTCTTTGGTTTATCTTTTTCTTCCTGCCTTTAAAGATATTCTGTCCATTCCCACCCTCCATTATTTGTGTTTGGCTTTTCCTCCACTCCAGGTTTGATTTCTCTCTTTTCCCCCTAGACATGGTCCTTCCTGTTTGTTTAGTTCTCTCACTTTCTTCAGTTCACACACTCTCTTACATGACTATTCCTAGTTTTCTTCCTGCTCACCACTTCTTACCCATCATCAAGCAGAGCTGTCTATTCGTTTTTGTTGAATGAGGTATTATTTTTTGCCACCCACAGGTCCTGAAACACATAAGCTTTCTCAATCCTCCTTTTGGCTTGTAAAACACTTATTCCAATCAAAAGCAGGATGGTGGTTGGAGACTGCCCTTCCTATTCCACTAGGTAAATGTCAGCAAATACTCCATATCTAGATGCCTCCCCTCCAAAACAGAAAGGGTGATACTGAAGCTGAGGAGAGGAAACAGTTACATGACTACTTAGGTTAAGGACCTGCCAAAACCAGCAGAGAAACTCTACAAACTAAGAGCCATTTGACAAACAGAATTCTGTGACCAAACTCCACGAAAGAGAGGCAGCTGCCTGCACCATGGGCTCATGTATACATTTACACAACCTAAACCACTAATTTATACCACCATACTTCATCCCAGACTGTGAGATTTTTAACTAAATATGATTCCTATGTCTGTTGGGTGGACCTGAAGTGCTTTTCTATGATGAGCGAAAGACCACTCAATTGTAACCAGTTTTCCTGACACTTTTGCATCAGTGCAGAATGTCTTTACTTTGCTTTCTCTATATAAGATGGAGAAATAAAATACTGTAATGAATGATGCCAGGGCAACATCCTAAGCTGTACAGATATTTCTAAAAATACTAGACTGAAGAAATACAAAAGCATTAGATTTCTGAAATTAACCACCCTTGTTTCTGTGGTGCAAGGGGGTAGACTGGATATAAATTTCAGTTGTTTCTGGAAATGCTGAAGCCTCTATCCTCATCAATGACAGACTATGGTTGTGGTGAGAAGAAGAATGCAAGTAGTATGAAGCAGCCAGTGTGACTTTAGAAGAGACTGCTCAAAGATCTGTTTATAGGCATAAATGTATGAGAAATGGAGTAGTAAAAAGGGAACAAAAACAGATGAGTCATTTTGCAGATTTGAGAAGAAGTATCAGTGCATCAAATGCATGATAAATGCTGACTGTGAAGAGCTTATGGAGGAATAAAGAAGGGCAAATACATCAGGGAGAAAGAAACACTGAGGATATGCAGATCCATTGGTAAATGTAGACTAAGAAATAACTATGGGTGACACATGACTTCCACTCCTCAAAGGATCATAGCTCTTCCTGGGATCACATGGGATTATATGCCTTGTGTTGAATGTGGAACTTGTTTGAAACAGTGCACAGAAGTCTGAACTCTGCTACGTGAAAATGACATTAAAGAATGGCAAGAATTCAGAGTAAAGTAGCAGTGACAGATGAGGGAACTGAACCAATGATCTGAGTCAGGACAGATGGCGTTGTTACAGGCTGCTTTACAAGTAACATCCATAAACACCCAGGGAAGAAAGGTGTTGACAGTGTCTGGTAAATGGAATAGATGTGTGATCTGTAGTTTCTCTGATAGTCATAATTCCACAGAGGAAATCCCCAAGGTTCCCTTTCCACATGCAGACCTGGATTTGACAGAATATATGAACATATGCTTTACTTTATGGATGGGAGTAGTTCCACCAATATGTCTTCCCCAGTTTGAGATGACAGGGTCAGTGGTAGAAAATTCATAGTTCTTGGGTTACCAGTCCTGCCCTAGTTAATAAGGGGATAGATGAAATGCTTCCTGAAAGAAAATGTAGATGTGGTTCATCAGTAAAACAGATCATCCTAGGAAGCTGGAAAGATCAGAAATTCCTGGAGGAATATCCATCCCTGTATTAGCACATAAGTTGACAGATGGTGCAGCTTTGTATGAATAGGAATTTTAAGTTGCTGCCTTTGAGTTGAGAAGATAAACCCCAGGCAGGTTTGGTAGAGCATCTGGTCCTTCATGAACTGGTGTTTGTAGGGATTTCTTCTCTAAGAAGCTAGGACAGTGGTAGCTGTGAGCACCCCAGACAGCACAGTATCTCTCATTCCCTTTAGTAGTTTTCTCTGGAAAAAAAGCATCAAGCAGCAGCAACCCACTTTATGCAGGAACTGGAAGATAGCTCACCAGATTGGCCAGTGAATTTATAAAATTAGAAAAACAAAGCAGCAAAAGGCCTTGGCTCAACAGTGTTACTTTTAGACTGTCTGTCTCTTTGAAGTAACTAGTATTGAATCAGTTTATGAGAGTCAGCCAAGCCAAACACTCAGGTCCATTGGGAGTTTTGCTTCAGAGCAGTACATTAGTACTCTGTAAGGAGATACAAGGCGTGTAGTGAATGTTTTCTTTATCAGCAGTCCTAATCATCCCAAATCTCTCTTGCTCACTGTTAGCGTACCCTCCTGTCAAGACTGCATGTGACACAGATGAGCTGTCTTACACAGTGCTTAGGTTTATCCTGCAAAAGAGCTGGGATAACTGATCCTGTCCTCCAAAAAAGGTGCCACACAGAAACATGGAAGCTCCAAGAGGCTGGTCTTGTCCCTGCTTGGCATGCACTATCTATACCAGCAGCAGCTGCTCCAGCTAATGCACGCCTCTTCCCTATAGCCTCCTTTGAGACCAAACAAATCAAAACACTGTTCACAGAAGATGGCTCATAAAAAGAACAGGTATGAAAAGGACTTGCTGACTAGTGCAACTAATCTCAACAAGTAATAGTATATTTAGTTAGGAAAGCCCCTGTCTTTCTAGCCTCTTCACATACTTTCTGTGTTAGGACATGAGACCAGATTCAAGATGGGCTCCTCATTCCTACAGCTGGCCTTTCAATGAATAAATCCTTGCCCTTACCACAAGAACTAGTTGCAGGGCTGGATTATCCATGCTGATTCTTTGCAGTCAGGCACACGTGATACTACTTAATGTCTGTGCAGCTGTGGTTGGGTTTTTTCACCTTTACTATCAAGAGTAGCAAATAAGAAAGACATGTCTCCTCACAGAATGGGAGTGAAGAAATAAAACCTGGGTACATCAAAAAATCTGTTCAGTCAGAGACTGCCACATTTTCTGCTTTTATGCATGTAATACACAGGTAGCACTGTATGCATGGTAATGCTTCATATAATAGCAATGACCATAGTACTGCCTGCAGCAGGAACTCTGCATGTTAGGCTTCCTCCAAAGCTGTTTTTCATGGGCACATCCTTGTGGTGACTGCTGTAGGAAGATAGGGTGGCAGCAGCTCTGAGTACCTGAGAAATCTGCCCCAGTTGCTTTAGCAATTCTCTCTGGTAAAGGTATGACTAAACAGCAGCTCGTTCTACCTTGCACAGGTGGACAAAACCATGATCCTCTGTTGCTGCTGCAGACCTTTCATTCCAAGGTGTCTTTAGGAAGCAGCTGTGCAAGGGAGAGCTCTGTGGCATGGAGTTACAAGTCAGTTACTGTGTTGCTTGCTGTAGTTGAAGGTTAGCTGCACTACCCACTGGTGGGTTAAGCACCACAAAGTTGGAAAAAACAAAGCAAATTTTGCCAGCTTCAGTTCTGTGCTCAGTTCTGTTCTACCACATTCTGCTGGGGCTTGTCATTAAGGTGAGGACACAGCATCTTCAGCTAACCACGTTTCCTGCTTTCTTGTCAGTCATAAATCTTACAGCTCCCTCATTTTAGGGTACTCTTCAGGCAGAAAAGAGTGATGTTTGGGCACAAGTTCAAAAGAAGACAAAGCAATTTGTGTTTTATTGCTCAGGGAATGACAGACATCTGTCTTCAGCAGAGACATAATGAGCATTTAGTCTTGCCATTTCACATCTGGGAAACACTAGTATCACTTAGAACCACATTTCTTTGTCTGGAAGACTTGGTTGTTGAGAGAGGAGAGAATGATGGCAGTGCTGTAATGATGTACATCCATGTGATAAGGAAATCCTTTTGTGATTTTCCAGATGGTGTTCCTGGGGACAACCTCCATCTGCAAATATAGTTTGCTTTTATACCTTCAGCAGTAGGAGAACACAAGGTCTGGCCAAGAAGAGTGCTGAGGTAATAACTTTCTCCATTCTGGGAGACTCCCACAGCAGAACATATTCTAGGCAAATTCAGCTTCAATCCCAATGTGCAACCTAAAGAGAAGTAGATTGATTTTGCCCCCCAGTGCTGGTCCACATCAGTCCAAGTGGTCATCTAGGACAGGGGTTTTCTTTTTCTGAAGTGCAGATTGAGTCAATATGGACTAGGGAATGAAGGTTGCAGGCCAAATCCTTGTACTGAACAGACAACGACAAGTTAGAGAAGAAATTTTGATGTTTCCAAACCTGAGTCACTGAACTGGTACTCAACATAATCCCATGTGAATATACTGCTAGAGGCAAGTTTTTATGCCATATTAGTTGCTTTCACAACTTCACTCTTGTTCTTCTTCCTTGTGAATCCTCTGGTTCCATTTAAAAAAAAAAAAAAAGTTTATTTCCCTGAAGGTATTTAATTAAAATAGAAGCTTAAGATTTAGTACTATTTTTGGCATACAGGCCAGACTAGGATTTGAAACAGCTTCAGTCTTTTTGCTGGTTATTCTTTCAGGACCCAACCTGAGGTTGTTATCTGATCCTTAGTTGAGAAGATTTTATTAAGACTCTACTATTCTGGTCACAAGGAAAACTTTTATATTCTTGCTTTCACTATAGTGTAGTGTTTGGAAATTTAGTTTGGAAATTACAGTCATGGAAAGTGGACTCTGAGGGACCTCATGAGATGGTCTAGTCTATTGCCCTGTCTCAAGGCAGATCATACATTCCTAAACTGTTTCTACTAAAAGGTTCCCCTCTTAAAACCTCAAATTATGGATGGAGATTCCACAATCTCCTTAGGCAATCTCTTCCAATATTTTGCTACCCAGAGTATGCATGTTTACCCTCAGTTGATTTTATTTAATACTTGGTTGTGCAGCAAAACTTGAAAAGGAGATCGAACACAGGAAAGTAGGACACGGGAAGTAGAACGGGCCTCCAATATCATCAGTGACAATTCCTTACTGTTAAAGGCATCTATATCAGTTAGAGACTTCCTTGCATTTGTACAGAGCTCAATATGGTTGAACTTTTCCGCTAAATGCTCAAACAAATTCTGCTGAGAACCTAACCTTCCTCAAAGTTAAGAATCTGCTGTAAAGGAGAACCATGAAATCAGAAGAACATTATACAGCCTGTGAGATACACTTCTGGGTATACAGTGTGCAGATGGTATTTTTACAAAGTGCCAGAAGATTTGCTTGCTAATAGACATGACAAAATCTCAAAAGTGAAAGGTAGATCCCTCTTGAAAATTACAATCCCTTCTAAAACAGATGATAACACTTCTATAATTTCCCAAGATGGTGTTTGAGATTTTACAAAGCAAGAAAAAAAAAAAAGAGTCCTTCAGCACAATTCCACAAGATGCTCCTAACTTTCAAGAGAACTACATCTGAGATAGGAGAGTGATATTTGATTCAGGAAAAAAAGAAAATTTGGACTCTTTTAAGAAGTCCTAGAAAGTAGGGAAGAAGGAGAGAGAGGCTGAATGGGAGTAAAGTCAATACAGAATTAACAAGAAAACGTAAAGCAAATTTGGCAGAATTGGAAAGCAAAGTTTCTGAGCTGAGGAAGATCTTAGGCTTTTAACAGCGATCTCCTGTGTTTAACATGAGGCACAAACATGACTGCCAGACATGATTGTTCTCATCTTTACCAATGTCATAACTGATGCTTCAGACAGTATTTGCCAACTCCAATGTATCAAGCTATCCTTCAAGATGCAACCCCATGTGTCAAGGGATCATTGAAGACATGAAATGACATGAGGTACCTGTGTTTAGGTATCTGGATTCTACTCCTTATGACACACCACTGAATTTAAACCCCAAAAAAGAAAGCCTTGTGTAAACTTAAGTTATGTGAGGTCAGAATGTTTGCCCTTCCCCTACAGCAGCTGTGCCAGTTTAGTTGGAAGAGCTTATAGGTCATAATCACACCCCACGGTGCAGCTACACTAGCAGAATGACATGGCCCAATGGACAGGACAATACTTTCAGACAGAACCTGCTGGGGTACTGAATATTATTGAGGAAGTTTTACATTCAAAACTAAAGCAATCAAACCTATTATTGAGATGTGGCCCTCCCAGAAGAAACATTTTTTTTTCCAGGGTTCATAACTCAAAATGAAGTCATACTTGATTAACTTTACTTGGGCCAGGAGACTAATCATGGGATGCTATTTATAATTTATTTGAAGAAAGTCAGAGAGAGCACTAGAATATCATTCAGAATGTTATAGCCTTAACATAGTGACACTATATAACTTAATAAAAACAGACCACTAGGAACCTTCTCTATTAGCAGATGTTACCTTTTTTTTTTTTTTTTTTTAGTATGTCTACTCTCCAGTGAAAGAGTTATTAAATAAATGTGAGACTCCAATCCAGAGAGCAACTGTGCAGCTCAGTTATTGGTGGGGTAATAGATCAGAAAGTTTCACCTCCTCCTTCTCCTCACAGCTGCCCCACACACATGCACACACACTGGCCAGGAAACTCTATGCCTATAGAACCTACCTTAGGTTTGAAGGCGATTAATTTCAGGACCATCTCAACAGTGAAGAGACCAGTGAAGAGCATGTTGAGGATATTCATGGCTTCTTTGAACATGCAGCTTTGACCGTAGTGCTGAAAAATATCCCGGCAGCAGTGTGAGGAACAGACATATCAGCTAGTTAGGAATTCACAGGGGTCTTCCTGATCTCCTTTTATGTTGAGGTTCTCTAATGAAAACCCCAGCACGCTCAATTTTTTTCAATTTAGCATTCCCATCTCCCTTCACACATATGCATTTCCAACATTTTTGCCATCAGGCTCTGGATTCCCTATCTTTTTTTTTTTTTAAAAAAAAAAAAAAAAGATTTTTGAGCGTGGGCTACCAAAATCACACTTGTCGTTTCAGTTGAGGGCTCATTATAAATTTGCATAATAGTACAAGCCAGTCTCCAGTTGTGCTTGTTATGTCACCCCTCCCTAACTCTTGGATTACTTTTTTGTTTGATTGCTACTGCACAGTGCACAGGGGTTTCACTGCGCTGTTAATAATGATACCCATACTATTTATGATAATAAATACACTTAATTCAGGATTCTGCAAAGTACACAAGCAGCTGAAGTAACATCTTTCCAATATGCATTATCTTGCTTTTGTCAACCATGATTTAAATTTAAAATCAATACTGTCCATTTGCTTCTTCTGCAGATGTTGGCACCTCACTGTTGCCACACTCACTATTTTCACATCACTGTACTTGAGACCAATTGCACTGCTTTATTCTAAGGTCACCTTCCAGTTCGTGTGTTGCTTTTAACTTTGATAAACTTTAACCAGATGGGATTAATTTTCACCTTTAGCATTGGCTGGAGGTGATTTATTTAGATGAGTTTCAGTTAAAACAATTCAACTGCAGCTGAAAGCCAGGCCAGGGAAAAATATGTTGTTGAGGTGTTTTCAAAGTTTCTTGTAACATTTTCCTTGAAAGACTCTGGTACCTGCAGGACTCTGCTTAAAAATCTGGAGTTTCACTGGAACGTGGCTTTCGTATTTGCTGTCCATTATGATATTTGACCCAAATCTGGCCACAGTGTAAGCCTTTGAAATACTATACTTCTCTCAAGATGGATATAGACTTCCCAGAATCTCCAAAGATGCTGTCCTGCCTGTGGGCTCACAAACATCTCACAGCTTCTAGCTCTACCTGCCCCGGGCATGCACCATTGTCACACCAACTGAGCATGCTTCAAAGCTTCACAGTGAACATAACAGTCCCTCTTTGTTGCTTCATGACAGCAGGCCAGTAGATACTTCAGCTGAGAGCAGAGCACATTCTTTTGCTCATGCTGCCTCATTCCTTTGTACCTTAGGCAAGACAAGAGAGGAAGCCTTTTCAATGGGAACGGGAAAGAGATAGACAACGTGACAAAAAAGTAGGGAGATCAAGAATTCTGGTGAGATTGGACCGGAGACAGTGAAGGAAAATAAGGTAAAAATTGACTGTGAATATAGACTTACACTTATTAGTGAGTGATATGAAGCTGAGGCTAGTTTTGATGGGAGGCTAGGAGTGAGGCAGACTGGGATTGATTGATGCAGTGGAAAATGTGGCAGTGGGCTGCTAAGGTCAAAAGGAAAGTTGGTGTAGGAATGCATGGGGAGTTGGACTCACAGTAAGTGACACACTAGAGAGGGGAACAAAGTGTACCAGACAGTCAAATGGAAAGGGCAGAGAGACACCAGAAATAAAGTCCATGAAGGGGTAACTGCAACTGGGAGTCTCTGCAATGAGAAGGACTGGTTGAGGAGGGAGGATCTGAACTGTCTGGGCCACAGATCAAGGAAAAGAGTTCAAGGACTGACTGGGTGAGGAGGAAGGATGGTTTTTAGCAAGGAAAGCAACAAGTAGACTAGGTCTTAAGCAGGTAGAGTGTAGAAGAGGATGGGGCTCAAGTAGCCAATGAAATTGGGAGTGCAGAGTGAGGCTTAGCATGTATTGTCCGAGACTGACTGAAAATGAAAGGGAGATGATGGAGGCTTTGGGCAGAGACAGACTGGAAGGAAGAATCCAGGGAAGTACAGACTTTGGGAAATGTACAGAACAGTGTGTCTATGAGGGCCCACTTCTTGGCTGAAAGGAACGTAAGACTTCTTTTTTTTTGTATACTGGCTACCTAGTAAAGGTTTTGCCTCCTTCCCTTTTACTGCTGTTTCACTTGAATGTGGTAATCTACTACATCTATTTGTTATTCTTGTAGATCCAGCTGCAAATGTTTCTTTGATGGATCCATGTTAGGTGTTTGGAAACTCTTCACATGTTAAGGAAAATGAATGCACCTCATAGCAGGTAGTAAGGCAATCAGTAGCATCACTAGTGAAGCAGCTTAGGCAAACACCTATCAAGAAGTGCTTTAGGTGGAGCTGATCTTGCCTTTAGGTGATGGGATAGACAATGCGGCCTCTAGAAGTTCTTTCTAGACAGTTTCTATCATTCTTAGTGCAGAATAAAGGAGATACTAGGATCTTCCTACCCTCTATATCCATTTTTCCTGAGTGCCTTGTTTGCCAAAATATTTTCCCTCTACTGTTTAACACAGGAAAGCCTCACATTTAAAATTCAGATCTCAAGTTAGTGGCTGTTCTGGGCTTACTGCTGCACTTCATAGAAGACAAGTCAGAACAGAGAAGTCAGTTGTTACAGAGGCCAGTGAATTGGTCTGTGATGTCACTGTTGGTTTTTTTTTTTTTTTTCCTTTTTTTTTTTTTGTTGTTTGTTTGTTTTGTTTTTTTTCAATTGTTTGTTTTTAAGGAGTTAAAACAGAATTGTTGAAAGTGTCAGGTATTAGCAGGAAGAAGAGTGGCAGATTCTTCATCTTAACTAAATGTCATCAGGAGTGAACATGATACAAAGTTTTTTATCATCTCCCTCTACAAATGGTGTGAAGGTGAAAGTAGGTCTCAACCTCAGCCAATTTTACATTTTCCCCAACAAAGTCTAAAAATTCATCACCTGTAAGGTTTTCTGCTTGCTTACTTACTTGCATGGCCAGGCAGATGGTGTTAAGCAGGATCAGAACAAAAATCAGGTATTCAAAATAGGTGGAGTTGACCACATACCAAACTTTGTACTGGTACTGGTTTTTAGGGATGTATCTCCTCAGGGGCCGGGCTTTCAGGGCATATTCTACACACTGGCGCTGTGAAAGAGGCAAGGTAGATTTAAAAATCAAACCCAAAATACAGAGTTGGTCAGCTACCTCCAAATATATCAAAAATACATTGTGCTTCAAGTTTTTACTGAAATGAAAATGTGTGGTAGAAGAATTTGGTTTAAGCCATAGTCTGTGTGCATATTCTACTTGCTGAAAAGTTCCATATGCACTCACTTTAGCCAGACAATGCTGTCACGCTCATCTAATCTCAGTGAGACAAATGGTACAGCACACATTTCTATGTAAATGTTGTCCTTTGAGCAAACCTTACAGCAAGGTATCTTTTACCTGACTCCTGAAAGATGGCAGTGAAGCCAGCTTATTGTTTTATTTTGTTGGCAATCTTCCTACATTCCTCTCTATATGTGCTTCTTTCTTAAATGCTTATTCTCAATGTATTTTCGACATTTAGTGGCAACAAGGTGTTGTGAATTACCTGGTTTTTGTCCAGCTCACAGTTCTTGTACTCTTGTTCTCCTTGTTCCTGAAATGTGACGATGACGAAACCAACGAAGATGTTCATCATGAAGAAAGCAATGATGATGATGTAGATAATAAAGAAGATGGAGATCTCAACCCTGTGATTATAGATGGGTCCTACATCCTCCATGTGGGAATCAATGGACCTATACAGCAACCTGAAAGCAAACAGGATCCAAATGCAGAGAAAATCTGCAACTGCCTTGAGGCTTTAAAGGTGATGCTATAAAGTTTAACTTTGTGATTTTCTTCTACTTGAACTTAATTCACTCACAGATGCGCAGGCTTGCACTGATCTGAGTGTAAACTTTTGCAGAACAGGAGACATGGCTCTTGCTAACTTTATACATTTGAACCTGTTCAGGAGTGAAATGTTTTCATAGTTGAACAATTAAAATTTAAAACAAAAGCATGGCCTTTGGTTAACAGAAGACAGGAGACTCTGTGTTACTGGGAACTGTGTTTTGTGAGAAAAGGTGATCTCAGCACTTTTAACATTTGGCAACACTGCCGTTGGCATCACCCGGTGACACAAATCAGGGTCAGCCCCTTGATACCCTGCACACCCACATCACTCTGACTGAGTGGTGCTGTGGGAGTCCTTGGCCCCTGGGGCACAGACAGCACAGCCTGGTAAGACATCCCGTGTCTGCCCATACTGCAGAAATAGCACTGTAGTGTTTCACATTGCCCTGATGGCTCCACTGGGAAGCTCACAACACCTAGCAATGCTGGTAAGTGCCCAACAGGCACTTTACATCCATTTATATACATAATATTTGTATTACTATTGCTATCACTGCTACTACAATCATTTTTTAAGAGCTAGAGACAATGCTGTGCACTGTTTACAGTACAAGAACAGCAATTCCTGTGGGCCCTAGGGAATTTACAAAATAGTACAGGGAGTGCTGCTACTATTGCTCCATTTAATGCTTTAGACATATTTAAGTACTTAGAATGGTAAAGGCTATGCGCTGGTCTCTTCTGAAATGAATGAGGACATTACTAGTGTTGCTCTGGTCCAAGAAGCACTCACTCTGGCCAGCCCTCAAAGGTTGAAACGGTGAAGAGGGCCATCATGGCAGTCAGGACGTTGTCGAAGTCAAACTTGCTGTTCTCCCAGCTCCGGGCCTGTATCATCGGCTGGTTGACCTCGCCATCCTTGTATGTAATGTAGTACCCTCTGTGGATGGAGAGAGAGAGAACACAGTAAAACTGCACTTCCAGTATGAGGCCCTAAGAGTGGGTGGCCGGTGAAGGGGCAAACTGGGAAAGGTCAGACCCACCTGCATTCTGCTGCCGTCTGCTTGGAGCTATCTGTGCAGCTGTACAGCTTGCCCTTGAAAAGGAGGAAAGAGGAATGAAGCTTCCTTCCCTGGCAGTGCAAGGGTTAGGACAGATCATGTAGCAAGGGGACTGTGTTTATTACTTGCTTAGGTAACTATGAGTATGTTTACATGCCCTTTTGAAAGTAGATGTCAGCAAACTGGATCAAGAGTTGCCTGATTCTGGGTTCAGAGCACAGGCTTTCATCTGCATGCACAGTACTTCTATGTGTGTCCCCTGAGGTGTATGACCACTGAGTGTTGCAGAATGCTAGCTGTCAGAAGGGTGGTAAAAGGCAAATAAATAAAAGCAGACATATAGAAGTGAACGAATAACCTCCTGTGATTATCTGGCATGCCCCTTCCTCTACAACATGTGGGGTAGACAGCCTGCAAGTACCAATCCATTCAAACAGCCTTCTTCACCTCCTTGGCACTAAGTCATGCCCCAAACTATTTAGGCAAGGTTACTGATGATTTCTTATGACTACAGATAAAGGGCAGGAGTTCTGAATACACCTTGTCCACTTCTGGGAGACCTGCTGGTAATAGGAGCCCTAGTAACACTGACAGTGCCCCAATTGTTTTGTCTTTCACATAGAAGACTCCATCATCTCCTCTTCCTCAGGCTTCTTCATCTTATTTTTCTTCCTACCCTGTAATACAGCTCAGTGTATGATGAATGAATGGGCCCAATGGTTTTACCTTAAACAACTGAACTCCAATGCAGGCAAACATGAACTGCAGCAAAGTGGTGACAATCACAATGTTTCCGATGGTTCGGATGGCGACAAACACACACTGGACCACATGCTGCAAATGGAAGATAGGAACAAAAGTAACTTGCAGGATTTTTCTGAGCTGTTCTGGCTAAGAAAGAAGCCCAAGACTAAAACTAAAACTAGAAAAATCATGTAACCATTGCTCATTAAGTAATGTTTCAGGAAACAGGAGAGAAAACCAATTTGTTATGTTCCCCACTGTACTCTTAGAAGCAGGCAGAAAGGGATATGAAAATACTAGAGCTCAGATCTCTGAAACTTTCAGCAACACCAACTGACATAGCTGGACACCCACCAGCCCACAGGAAGGAGTTTATCTAATACAGCAAGGCTATGTTAAAATAGGCTTATGAGTCCTTTTGTAACTCTAGCAAACTCCATCATTTAACTTCAGTGGTGGTGCTGAACCACCCAGCTGGAAAGCAGCTTGACAGAAGAGGGCCTGGGTGGGTCCTGGTGAACACCAAGTTGAATATGAGCCATCAACACAAAAAAGGTGAATGGGAGCCTGGGCTGCATTACGCAAAGTACTTTCAGCAAGTTGAAGGACGTGATCCCTCCCCTCTACTCAGCACTGGTGAGGCCACACCTGTAGTGCTGTGTCCAGTTCTGGGCTCCTCAGTACAAAATAGCCATGGATGTACTGCAAGAAGTCCAGTGAAGGGCCACAAAGATGATTAAGGGACTGGAGCATCTCTCCCATGAGGTAAGGCTGAGAGAGCTTCTGCCTGGAAAAGAGACGGCTTGGGGAAATCTTGTCATTGTATATAAACACCTGAAGGGACAGTGCAGAGAAGGCAGAGCCTGGTGCCCGCTGAAAGGACAAGGGGTACCAGGCACAAACTGAAACACAGGAGGTTCATTGGAACACTTGGAAACACTTTTTTTGCTGTGAGGTGTGATTAAGCATTGGAATAGGTTGCCCAGAGTGGTTGTGGTGTCTTCCTCCTTGGGGATATTAAAAAAAACATCTAGACATCATCCTAGGCAACCTGCTCTTGGTGGCCCTGCTTAAGCAAGGTTGTTGGACAAGAAAATCTCCAGAGGTCCCTTTCAACCTCAATCATTCTGTAATTCTGCTGAAACACTGCTTGAAACACTGCAAAGTCCTTGTTGCCTGAAATAACTTGAATTTATAGTTTAAAGGATGTATTTGAACTCTTCTAACCTTTAGTCCTTTGGCTCTGTTGATGGCCCTCAGTGGTCTAAGGACTCGCAGAACACGCAAGATCTTCACCACATTGATAGCACTGGACCTGAAAGAAAGTATTGCAAGGTTTGAGAGATACAGCAATATAGGGGGTATGCTCCAAGGACAGATAGATTTCACCTACTCTTTTGTGTTTGAAATCCTACATAGCCTTAGGCTGCTTAGGATTCAGAGAGTCAACTCTTTGCTAAGACGTTTCAGGGATAAGGAAACTACTCTTTGATGTTACCTTCATACATCTTGCTTCCTGGTCTGGGCAAGCTCAGTATACACTCTCCTGGCTTTCATCATCTCTGGTGTATTAATAGAGGGAATGGAACATGGGAAGGGTACTTTTTAAGTAGGGCAAGCTGCCAAATACTCTATAGATAACTATGACATGGCAGTTGTGCCAAGATGTAGTCATCACAAGACATTTTCAGATAGGGCTCAAAGAAGCACTCCACTGAAATACTCATAGAAGAGTGGAAACTGCAAGTGACTCCAGCATTCAAGGTATACTGTCCACCTGGAGTTTGATCCTGCAATCTGTTTGACCTCTGACCCCACAAATCAATTGTCTACCTAAATTTAAGGATGTGGAAACTCCCCCTGTATTGATTGAGGTACTTAGGTGCAGATGACATATGTACTTAAAATTTAGTATTGAACAAAATTATCTGCTGTAACAGAATAGACTGCATTTTCCAAGACTAAAACCGTGACTGAGAATCTTCTCCATGCTTATGACATCAGGGCCTCCTACTGATTTCGGGAACAGTTTTTTTGCTAACGCATGAAGAGTCTAGTTAGGTCTGTAAGAATGAAACCACAGATCAAAATGAGCACTGTGCCATTCTTAATACCTTGACTGAAAGCCCAATGGACCTGACAAACATTTCTACTTGACTTAGCTCTGGAACATAACATGTGTGAGCTGCTAACCTGTAATGATAACAACTGGGAGCTGATTTCTTATCAGATGTGATGCTACTTAGGAAACTCCCCACCTGACACATACAGTTCCACATAGCCAAGTAAAACTATAAATTTATTAAACAAATTAACAGATCATCCAACACAAAGTGGCATGTCAGAAGCAGGAGCAACTGTCACTGCCACCAGTACTCTGCAGATTCTCACAAAGCTCTTCAAGTGTTTGATGGTCTTCCAGTGACCAAGACCCACAATACCTTAGGTAGTAGCAAAACATTATCACCATATTTTCCAAAGAGGTTATGACATTTCTAGGAGGGAATAGTAAGTCACATAATAGTCCTGAACTGATACAGTGAATCCAAGCTTGGAATAAAGCTAAGCACCACAATTCTCAATGGACCCAATTTCTTGTTCTCACTTGCTCTTTCTGGAAGATCTTCCCTTCCAGATCACTAGAGTAGCATTTCACAATTATTACCTCCCCTCTTCAGGATGCATTTTAATGATCTTGAATCACCTGAGAAAAATACCTCCAGGCTCATGAGAAAAATCTTACCCAAGTAAGACAATGAGCCTGAGGTAGCACCTCTCAACTCAGCCTTACAACCCCAAAAAACCAGCCAGATAAAAATAGCTCACTCACTGGATCCCAAAGGAGATGAGAGAAACGCTGACCACCAGCAGGTCTAAGATGTTGAAATAGTTTCTGCAGAAGGAGCCCTTATGGAGGAAAGCCCCGTATGCGGTCATCTGCAGGAAGGCACACGAAGATACAAACACACTTTGCTGTTAGCATCTGTTCAGAAACCAAAGCCATCTGTTCGTGCTAAGTATTATCACTGGGGAGGGGCAGTATTTCTAACATAGCAGACAATTTACCCCCAGGCCCCAAGGGAGAAGTTGAAAACCCATTGAAAGAAAGGAGAGTGAAGAAGACAGTAAGATAACTATGGAAGACCTAACTATGGAAAGACAATACTTGCTTTCTTCAGTTTGCTTCTCCTGTTCAGCTCAGTCCTGTATCCCTTTTCCTATCTCTATCCAGCTTCTACCATTTTTATTCTAGAAGCAGTTGTATTTCCCTCCTTGTTTTCCTCACAAAGCCCAAGGTAAGATTCCTTGGGACAGAGTGACTGCTTTGTGGAGGTAATCATTATGAACATCACCCATCAGAGGAAGGGAAAATTCTATGTATTTTACAAGGCTCTCTGCCTCATCTGGGCATGAAGGGGTATTGAATATCTGCTGGCTTTGAGGACAATATCACAGCTCCAGAATTCGACTGACTGTAAACAGAATGGTTCTCAGCCACAATGTCAGACCTAAACACTTCTGAGCTGAGAATGTGAAGTTTAGACTGAATCTGGTACAGTTAAAGAGGGTGAAGTGATGGGGGTGTTTGCATCACCTACCTTAGACTCAGTGAGCAATCTAATGTAGCTGCTTTGAAGAAACCCCATCCCCACAACGGCTAATGTCCCTCCATTACCTGAGTTAGGAACATAGCTTTCTAAATTTGGTCCTCTTTGGATGTCTAAGTTAGATGTCTAAAGTAACCTGAAGGAGACACTGTGAGACTGTTCCTCAACAACAAGCTCTAGACAGACTCCTAAATGAGAAGTGTGAACTAGAAATTCAGACAGGAGTTTTCCAGCTCCCACTAATAGCTCAGGATAGCATACCTGCTAGTGGTTTCCAGCCATGCCTACCTGTGACAGCTTTATTTAGAGAAGGGTGGAAGGGCACGTGGTGTATCAGATTATTTTTTTTCACCAACCATCCGTGACACCAGGGAACTGACTATCAAGCAGTCAGACAGAACTTAGAAGGGGAGGAAGTATAAACTCTGGTCTTGGTTTAGAATTTATACTTATAGACACATTCCAGTGGGGAAGGGGGGAGGGGTTCTTGCCATAACAAAGGTGGTAAAGATGCCCTTTACTGGTTAGATTTTGTATGGCAATCTTGGAAGAAAGGAGACACCATTGAAATCAGGAGGGGAAGCTCTGCTGAGTTTAAATTCTACACAAATTGTTGAGAGATTTTGTTATCTCAGGAGAGACTTCCAAAGAGAGTATAATCCATGCCTGCCTTCCATCTGGGGAACTCAACAAGCTTTTAGGATGCCAATTAAAAAAACTTAGTGGTCACTTTGCTATCATTCACCGGACTCCACCATGGCAGTGTGAGGCTTGCAGGTGCCATCAGCAACATGATTCTTGTTCTCTACAGCTTTGAACATCCTATGGCCATTTATTCTTCTGTTTATTTCTATTTACACTAACTTTGCTGTTGTGCAAAACATTGTGCTCAGTGCAATGGAGCAGAGAAATGTACACTGAGAAACCGTGCAACTTGTGAGGCAGGAACTGACAGGATAAGAACAGAAGAATTTCTTAAACATTTGTAGTCCTTGCACTCCTCTACCACTTGAACCCAAAGAATATCCAGTGCTGTTGATATAAATCCACTGGAGCTAACAGAAGGACATTGGGAAGGCTCAGGTACTATGTAGTACTCTCCCCAGATGAAAATAAAGCAATAAGCCAATGGGTTCTGCTTCCACTGAAGTCGTTAGCAGTGTTACCATTTGCTTCAGTGGGAGCAGAATTAGAATTAGTTCAAACAGGTGGCTTGAACTATGGTTTTATTTTTAAATGTTGCTCTTGAGACGTTTCCCTTTTTTTGACAGGCCTTTTTGATCAGCCATTTGGTATATGCATGTTCAGATTTACTCTGTAGACACAGATGCCCACTGCACACAAGCATAATATGCACATCTCTGTGGAGAACATTGTAGCTTCGGTGATTTTAAGTCATATCAAAAAGCATGTTTCTCCACAAAAATATGCAGGGGCCACTCTGCTTGCCAGCCTTCAGTATGGATACTGTTATTAGGGTCTTGAGCTGCAAGATTTGAGCAACTCTAAGGTACTGCCTGCCAGCACATAGAACTAGCTTGCTGAGAAAAAAATCAAGCTGCCAAGTGAACCTAGCATTTAGAAAGCCAGAACTTTACTCAATTACTGTTATTTAAATTATTAGCCTATCAATTTTGGAAAATCAGAGTTAAGAACAACATAGCCTATTTTTATTTTCTTCTGAGCTAAACCATTCCCCTGCATGTTCCCCTCAGTATAGAGCATGTTTCTGTGGAGCAGGAAGCCAGGCTGCAAACAGGCAATGCAGCAATTTTCATTCATAGCTACAGTCCTTGGTGTTTCAGTGATTTGTATTCTCAGTTACCTTTGTACACCTAAAAAGTGAGCTTCTGCACTGTGTTCCCTGTCTCCTGCTTGGCTGTGTACCCTGTAACATTGCAGAACTCACTGGCCGCCCTCTGGCTCAGCCTCATGACTTGTGCAGAATGGAGAACTCCTTGGGCTGTAGCACGTGTAAAAGGGGGTGTATGTTTTTATGTATATTAAGAAGAATTTATTCACCGAAAGTGTTGTCAAGCACTGGACCAGGCTGAGTCCAGTCACCATCCCTGAAGGTATTTAAAAGGCATGTAGATGTAGCACGTAGGGACATGGTTTTGTGGTAATGTTGCAGTACTGGGTTCATGGTTGGACTTGATGATCTTAAAGGGTCTCTTCCAACCAGAATGATTCTATGATTTTATGTGCTCAGGTTTCTTGAAAAGCAAACAAATCCTGTTTTAGAAAGACTGGCCAAGGCAGAGAAATTTATGGGGTGATGGCCTTTTTTCTTGGCTGCCCCTTACTTCTTCAAACAAGATCATCCTTTCACTGTGATTCTCCTAAAAACCACTGTTTTGATATAGGCTCTGAATTACACATGCTTGAATACAAAAAAATCACAGACTTCTTAAGGAACTACCAAAACATTAAAATCAAAAGATAAACAAACGTTTGTGTAGAGATAATAATGGGGTTAAAAAAGAAAGAAAAGAAAGAAAAGAAAAGCAAGAAAAGCAAGAAAAGCAAGAAAAGAAAGAAAAGAAAGAGAAGAAAGAGAAGAAAGAGAAGAAAAGAGAAGAAAAAAGAAAGAAAAGAAAGAAAAGAAAGGAGGGAGGGAAGGAAGGAAAACAGTGAGAGAGAAAAAGAAAAGACAGAGACAGAAAGGAAGGAGAGAGAAAACGAGTGTATTGCTCAGATTGGTTACCTTAAGAATAATTTCTAATGTAAAGATACTAGTGAAGACATAGTCTGCATTGCCTAGGATCTGAAAAATAAGCACAATTGGGTTAGTGGTACTGAGTGTGACCCAGGAACAAACAGGTGTGTGTGTTAGCAACAGATAGTGGCAGAAAACTAGTAAGCTTGTGAACAAGTGATGGTAGAGAAGATGGGCACTTTACCTTCAGAGCAATTTCAATGGTGAAAATGACAGTAAAAAATATATCAAAATAAAAGAGAATCTGTAAAAACAAAAGGGAATAGGAACGGGGAGTAGGATCAGTGACTGATCACTTCAATGGGAAATCACAGTTCCAACCCAAATATGCATGTTGTTTAACAAGGGGACAAGGAGGACTATATAGGAAATGGTTCTGTGACGACGTCCTGCTGACT
>NW_008595597.1:90306-118521 GCF_000691845.1 Merops nubicus
GGTCCTGGCACAGAGGGCAAGAAACACATTACATGAAATCTTTTCCCAGGAGGGCTCTAGAGGCAAAATACATTTTTGGTTGTTGATGTAGAATTGTCTTTATTTCCTTTTATATTTATTTAATTTTTTTTCCCTTAAAATCTGATAAAGAACAGATGATTCAAGGGTTTTCCCAAAATAATCTTCTAAACTGAGACTATAAGGATGTCTAGTCTCTCAGTGGAAAACATGAGATTCCTTCTTATTAACTTCCATCCAGGCTTGTTCTGTGCCTCTCACAAAGGAAGAAAAGCAAACTGCAAATTCATGCTCTAGCTATTTTTTTTCCCTCTATCCTGATTTGCCCTGGATTATGATGAACAACAAAGACTCTGCCAATTGAACAGAATCCTAGATTTTTGTATTGCAGCCATAATTTCGTCATGTGCTAAAGGTGCCTAACTTAGATCTTGCATCTTTCTGTTGGCATCTTGGATAACAGGCAAACAAACTCTCATCATTCCCATGAACTTAGACCTGTTGATGAGGATATTGGTGGCATGCATAACAGACCACAAAAAGTGTCCCTAGAGTATCACATAAGGCAACAGCAAGTTTGGAAGTGTAAAGTGATTTTCAAAGTAGCAGCATCAAAGACAGAAACATCTTTCAGTACCAGTCAGTTGGCATCCCACAAAAGCGAATGGGAATTTTCTTATTGACTTACGGGAACTCTCATTGTTTCTAATGTATCCCAATGTTATCTGCACTACAAACAGTGAAAATCAAAAGTATTGTACCCTTGGATTACTATTGTTTTACCATAACCAAGGACTAAACTGGAAGGCAAATATATGGAAGCTGTAGAAAACTAATAATTCGTGAAATTTAAACATTTACTGATAAAACACTAGTAAACACACAATAGCAAACTGTCCTCTCCCATCCCACAGGTTTTTATTGCATCTCAATGCCCATATCCTAACTCAGATTTATAGGTGGCTAGATTCTTACACTTTAGTATGCCACTAAAGTAAGCAGTGGTGCAAACCACAGGGTTATTTTAGATTGCACTATTTTAGCATGATCCAAGTCTAGACTAATTTACAGATGTTGAATGTAAAATGGGGGGAATATATCACTTACTGCTACTGTCTAACAAAATTCTTCAGGTCACTGTTCAATTTTTGACCTCCGTTTTTTTTCACTCCTTCAAGGCTGTCTTGGGCTCTGTAAATTTTTGCAACTTAGAGAATTAAAAAAGGACCATTTAAAGGATGTATAGATCTCAATTGCATCCTATATTAATTTATGCTCATTATAACTGGAAATGGCCCCTTGCATTGCTGCCTTGTAGATCCTGACATTTGGTTATTATACCAATGGAATAATTTCATAACCAATGGCCTAGATTCATGGATACTCTCAGGCTGCTTTGCATGACTTTGCCAACATAAAGAACCCATAAAATTGATTAAAGTGGATGATGAAGCTGTACCTGCAGCTGCTTTATATCACCAGAGCACTGCAAAGTAACTAGAGCATACTGGTGAATCTGGCCCCAAAGCTGCAGCTAGTAAAAATGTCCCTTACAGATGAAATCGGGCCTAATGAAAATCATCCCTGCTCCACCTGTGCAGGCAGTACCATTTATCAGCAGGCATGTTTATTATTATCTAAATATACATTTACTCTAGAATATTTAAAATGAATGAGCATCTTGCCAAGGTGCAAAAAGGAGAATAATGTGAACACACAAAGCCTTAGAACTTGCTTGGGCTTTGAAGGCTGCTTGATCAGACTGGGCAGGCACTTCCAAAAACTTGCTGCATGAGCCCTATGTGACACAAGAAAGATGCAGCCACGAGCCCACCCTGGGACAGAGGCAGTGTTGAAGCCTCTTCACTAGCCCTTCCTGTCTTCCTGCTCTGGGACTGTGTCAACAGCAGCACTAGTCTGCAGGAGTCCTTGGGCACAGGTTAGTGCCTCGTTATGTGTCCCAGACCAAAGGTAGAGGCAGTTTGCTTTCAGCTCACTTTCTTTCTTTTCCTCTCAGGCCTCTGTGTGGGCACAGGGCAGGACACCATCTTACTGTTCTATTGTCAAAGTGTAAAGGCAGATGTCATTTGCAACCCAAACATCCTGCCATTGTCCCCTTGTAGGATACATTTTAAAAATATGTACCTGAAAAACTGAAACGCTTATTTTCATGCAACACCAGTGGCTTCAAATAAACAAACCTTCATCTCTTTTATCCAGGACAACCAGCTTTGACTACTTTTTTTTTTTCCTCATTTAAATCTTTCTGCGGCAGCTCCTGTGTCATGTCAGAAGCCCATATGCCAGCTGACGTCATGCTGCAGTGCTAATACATATTGACATGGATTTATCCCTCCACGGTGGGCATGCTTAGCCGCGCACAAGTGGGTCTTTGGTGACACAGGTTTGACCATATCGTTTAGTGACATTATTTCAGGACAAAATGCACAGCAGTTTTGAGATAGGCTCAGGAATAAACCTCCATTAACACATTCTTTGCATGCACTTGTGTGTTTAAATGCATGCTCAGGCTAGGATATTTCAGGGAGGTTGAACATTGAGCTTTAAATTAAGGTTTTATTATTAATCAACAACAAAAAAAATGTCCCACTCTTTAAGCCTAGCAAGCTCTTCCAGCATAAAGGCACCAAAATACCACTGCAGACAGAAGAGATCAAAAGTCTCACATACGACTGCTGACTCTTCTGATTTCTGCAATGATGCCGGATTAATGGAAACAACCATTGGCAAAGTTAAGGGAGCACTGAACTTTTCAGAAAGCTAATAAGAATGGTCAAGAATGAAAGGGAGAACGTATCTCCGTGCTGTATGGCTTCCTCTCCTTCCGCCAGGATGGTGAGGAGAGGAGCACAGCATATTTTCTAAAAATTATTTTGAGCTTTGGAGCCTGTGTTCAAATAGTCTGGTTCTAACCTAGATGACACCAACTTCCCCCAGAGTGACTGCATCAAACTCAAGAATGTTACTCCTGATGTACACCAGTGTAAACAAAGTGAAAATCAAGCCCTGGGCTTTTAAATTCAAAAGAAAGCACGTGGCAGGAGAGCAAATGTTCCAAAGAGAACCTGAAAATCCCCCAGATTAGAATTATTTGTATTCCAATCAATTTTTCTACAGCCCATTTGTAATGCCTCAATCCCCAGGAACAATAATTTTGCTTCAGCCTCCTGCCCTTCTTACCCCTACATATATTTCTGAAATGAACTAGAGGCCAAATTTTGGACTGCCTCATTTTCCCTGCAAAACCCAAAGATTTTACACACAGCCTACAAAAGCCACAAATAGGGATGAGAGACACTCCCAAAGCCTCTGATGCAGTCTTTTCTGCTTTGCCTGGCTTCAACTCATGATCTGCTTTTACCATACTTCTAATACACAGTGAGGGAAGGAGGGTGGGAAGCATACTTGGTTCCTAAAGGAGAGGTGTCGAACGGGGTCCTCAGCTGCCAGGGAGATGCTGCTGAGCAAGATGAAAAATAGGATCAGGTTGGTGAAAATGTTATCGTTAACGATTCGATGGCAGTGGACACGAAACCTGTAAGAGAAAGGAGAGGCACAACTTTATCTCTCAGAGAATGGCAAGACCTAGGAAACCTTTCCCCCCTCCTCTTTTGCCAGCAAGGCTGGTCCTGGAGGATTGCTCTGCAGAGTAGCTTCCCTCTGCCCCAGCAGCAGGGAGAACGATGGGCTCAGGCAGCTGTGCCAGCTCACCCTGCTGGGTGCTGGGCAGCCTTGGCTCTCTGTGTCATGCAGGGGTGCACTCGGAGCGATCGGCTGCTGCAGGACTCACGCTCCCTGCGTTTGAATGGAGAACAGTCACTCCATCCTGACAGAGCCTTTTGTGATTTAGATGTGGTCTGAAAACTGCCAATGCAAAATCACATCCCTTGCTTCTATGCGTGGAACCATTCCCTGTTAATTTAGGGGGGAAGCAGCAGAAACAGGCTCCAGGGTGACCATCTTTCTGAGCTGGAGTATCAGTGAGCAGGAGCTAGTGGGGATCTACCTTGCTAACAGGGCACCAAGCAGGCCAAATGGATATAGGGCAGGCTGGGATTTGCAAAGGGCTTCTGGGAGGACATCATGTCATACAAGGTGTCTGCTAAATATCAGCTCAATATAAAGTTCTTGGTGCTCTTAATGTGAAACTAGTACGTAAAGAAGTAGTAGTCTCCCATTAAACAGCAGCATGCTTACTGGAGACCATTACAGCATCTTCCATATGCTGGTATCAGGAGATGAGGAGTTAAACCTCATAACAGTCCTATGCATAATTGTAGAGGCACTTCATTGATTTATTTAGCTCTACTTTTGGCTGTTAAGCCTCCAAACCCCTATTATAGCGATTTTACAGATGATTGCAGAGGTTAATTTACTTCGTCAACAAGAGACAGTGGGTGGGTGGCAAAGCTGGTATTAGAGTCCATGAGTCCCAGTCATCATCAGTCCCTCCCTGCTGCAAATACCTAAGGAGGAGTGGCACAAGCCCTGCTGTGGAAAGACTGGCGCTGAATTCATCTGTGCTTTTACAGCCTTGCCTTACTTTGGAGCTGTTTGGAGGCCAAGTCCCCACGGGAGATGTTGGCATACATGGTACTGCACAGACTACTGTGCAATGAGCTTATTTCTGCACCCTTGGAAAGTTATATTCTCCTGTGTCATAGTACAGCCCTCCACTCACAGTGCTGGTCTCACATATCTGTGTTGGAAAGACAGCTGAGACAACGTGAAGCCACATTGCAGGAGCCCAAGAGAAAAGTATGAGGGAAGAATTATTCCCCTCAGAGCTATGGGCTCTCCTCCTCTTTCCTTTTCTTCTATGCTCATTCTAGATGCATAGGGATGAGTAGAGATACATGAACTCCTTACTGGGAGTGGATTTTGAGCAGCCATTAGGACAGGAAGCTCCTATCTCATGCTTGACTGATTGCATGATGGCTTGCTTGCAATTTGGACATGAATACACTGGGGAATTCCAATTACTGACTTTTCTCCAAGTCCCTTGTTTCTGAAGCTTTCATAATTTATATCTTCAATCAGCCTTACAGGTGCCATGAACTTCTACTGAATATAGTCAAGGGGCTCCCTAACAGTTGTGCTTTCATGAGGATTTCATGCCAAAGCCTTTAAAGGAGAGACTGGTCAAAAGAGGTCTCTGGTATGAAGTGCTGGAAGGGAGCTCTGCACCACATAACCTCTGGGGCTCAGCCTGAAAGGGTTACCTGCTCTCCGCCTCCTTGTTCCAGCTAAGCAGTCTCTTAAATACCTGTTGTTAGGACTGAAGATGAAAAAAGCACTGGCATCAGGCATGGGCACAGCCTTTTCCTTGAGGTGCAGTTCAGACATCGGGCGAGGTCGAGGGCCAACAGGCATCTCAGGTTCTTCCTCATCTTCCTCTGTTGCAAGAAGTATTTTTGTCTTTTAATGCGAAATACAACCCTTTATGGAGTACTAGGGTATTTGTCCCTGTCATAGCAAGAGCTAAAAACTAAGAATCATTGAGATAGTGTGATGAAAGGTTGAGGTTCCTTGTCTACTTCCTTTTTCCAAGGCAGCATCCACTGTCCAGTGGTTACTTTGGCAGACATTGATATAGTTTCTCTGTAAAATCATGACTGCTGCCAAACACACATTAATCTCACAACACTCTCCTCAGATGCTTCACTGTCCCTTCTACAAAAAAACCCCTTCTTTTAATGACTGATTTGAATAATTTTTGCTATGGTCTAAATCCCTTATCCTTTTATTTTCCATGGACACAGAAAATACGAGTATTCCCTTCCTCTTGCTGAAGGCTTTTACATACTTGAGGACATTATGCCTCTCTGAGGATTTCTGGTTCCTAGAGCAAAACAATAGTTTTCGCTGAGATGTTGTGTTCCCCAGGGCTCTGGTCATTCTTACCACTTTCCCTCAGATTATCTGCAGGATTAACCTGCAGTTGAGGTTTTACTGGTGCAGAGGAGAGCTGGATCACTTCTCAGATTTTATACTATTATCTTCCCGTTTAAATCTCCTTCATGGACACTTCTTTGCAATACACCCTGGCATTAATTTGCCATCAGTTTCTGATTTGCACAAAGCACAGATTATTTACCCCTGTCACTCCCCTCTGCTGTATTTGTATTGCTGGCTATTCCCAAGAGTGGTACTTGGACCTCACCATTATTGAACCGCATCTTACTTTCTTCAGATCATATCTCTAGTTTACTAACACCTGTTTTTCTCCTCCTTGGAAGGCTCTCCATGGAGCCACTGCCCCATATGGGACAGTATCTGCTCGAGTGCATGTATGCCCCAAAGCAAACATGGAGCACGGGCACTTCAACTTACAACAATTAAAAATTCTTAAAATGATCCCTTTTCATAATTCAGTGGGGGTGAGACTGAAAAGGTGGTAAAAAAGGCTGAGACTCTCAAACCTGATGCCTATGGATCAGATCTCCAGGCACTGTGCAGATCAGTGAGCACCCTCAAAAAAAAATGCAGATGGGGCCTAAGTGGTACATGAAAGAGAACCTTCCATCTTTGAGGATTTACTCTACCTGCTGAGGTCAGATGCTATCTTGCAAATGACAAGGTAGGATTTTGCTGTTTTAAAGATCTCAATCCTCTCACTTAATCAGCAAGACATTGGAAAAAAATATTTTAAGGAAGGAGCCTGACAGGTTAGATGCAACTGATTCATTTTCCAGGCAATGCAAAGGAGGAAACTCTAGTTAAAAGGTTTATCTTAAGTCCATAAAATCAGATAAATTCCAGGAAGAGCCTTTTCCCTTTAGGGTCAGGTGCTGTACTTGATCTGGTAATGGACACATCAGAAAGAACAGATGAATCAGCACATATCCTAATCTAAATGTTTTAGGCAGGAGAAAAGTGGCCCTTTCAATGCATGTCATTATTACATGCAAATAAGATTATTTCTTTATGTTTCCAGCAGTGAGAATTCAGCTCAAATTCACTTGATAGATTTTTGTATAAATGTTTGATCTGGTACACATAGTTTGTGCTTTTTAAGGCGGTTTATTTTTTAAGAGCTCAATTTTATGTTGTAATACACTTTACAATACTGGCTTTATTGGTGGAAGAAACATTTTTAGAAGTACTTTTGTGCATAGCATTTGTAAAATTGGTGTTAATGCTCATATTTATATAATATTACAATACTTTGCACTTGTACCTTTTATCTACAGGTTTCAGAGTTGGCTGACAACGACTTAGGTAAGCAAATTCTTTTTCTTAACAGTTCAGAATACTGATGCTCATGTTCATGTGGGATATTTGAGACTCTTACTTAAGAAGACTAGTATTTTGGGTCCTTGTTCTGTGTCTTCACTGTTAGATCACTCTTTTTCTTTTACTCAGAAAAAAACCCAATAGGGTTTTACCTTTTTCTCCTGATTCCCTTCCCATTCTATTGAGAAGGGGTTGAGAGGATTGAGCCAGCAGCCTTCTGGCGCCTAGTTGCCGGCTGGCCCTAAACCACAACAAATGCTTAAAATACACTTTCCAACGGGGATGGAACAACGCCTCAGGGAAATGGACTTTTAGCAGAAGCATCAGCCCCATGAAGACCATAAAGGACATTGTTCCTCTCCCCTTTTTTTTGTGTCTGCCATGCATCAAGTAATATATTAATGATTCTGGCAGCCACTTACCTTCAGGCTGGAAAACACATTCAGTTCCTCACTCATACATAAAGAACAATGTTCTAAATATTTTTCATTTCAAGTAGGGTCCAAGGCACAGAAGAAAGAAAACACTGAGGACCAAATGTGCAAAGAATAGCGTGATTGCGGCCTCACCTCAGGTCACTGCCCAAGCTATCTACCTGCATATAGAAACAGTACCTTGCACAGTTGCCAGCATTTGTACAAGCAAAGGTCAACATGATATTCACAGATGGGCTGGGCAGCATATCGGCTGCAATCCTACACTTGTTCTTTCACTGGATTCCAGACCTAAGCTACATTTATGTTTAAAAAGTGACCATTGGAATCAAGCTTGTCATGAAACCAGAAAGAACCGTGACTCAGAGCAGCCAAGTTCAGATATAGGTTTGAACTCTCCTAAAGTTCAAGGAAATTCAAATCTGTGACTGTCATTTTGAATTATGCTTCATTAGAATGGTGATGTCCTTTGGTTGTGAAACCATAAGCATACACAGGCTACAGTGCAGCTTCAGTGAGAAATCCAATGATGAGGATTTTATTTTTTTTTTACGGTACAAAGACCAGAACTCCTGTGTAAGGGCATTGCTTTGCTTCAAGCTCCCATGAATCATTCCAAGCTTTCACCTTCATGTGACATTCTGAATTCTTTGTTTCTGTACTAGACTGCAGGACTAGCTCCATGTCTTCCTACAATAAACATATCATCATAATTATCCTTCTAGTCTACACAAATCTCTGGAATAACTAGTCTCTCCTTCCAAAAAAGAGGCTAGGTGATGTGATGAGCTGTAAGTACACAGAATATTCTGGGGGCTAAGAGAAACACTGTGTAGCAAACATAGTCAGAAGAGGTTATTGAGAAAATTGGTTGACGCAGCTGAAAGAAATAGGAAATTGAGCAAGGCAGATTGAAAGAATAAAGGGAAAGACAAATGAAGTGACCATTTCAATTTTTTTTTTTTTTTTAACATGGTGTTAGGGTGAAGGATAATTTCAGAGCATAGAATGATACACAGCCATGGAAGGGTCACAGGCATTAACAGCTTAAATCATAAACAGAAAATAGTTTGGACCAGCTGACTGCATCTAAGAAGCAATAAGATTCTTCACTCAAAGTGCAATTGAAATAGATCCATGGGCAAGTGGGGAATAGAAGAGATGTTCCCAGATGGGCCATATATATGGCCACACAGAATCTCCTGTACCACAGATGGACCAATCAGATATCAGCAGAAGGATTTTGGATTGGTCAGATGGCCACAAAGGAAGTGGACAGGGCTACATGTGGGGATTGGGAAATTTTTGCTTGCTAATGCTGAGGAAAACCTTGGAGCTTTGTTACCCAGAACTGACTACACAAAGCAGATGTGATATTCCACAACAGCTCTGAGAAGGCTTTGGTGTTTCTGAGCTTTATACAGCAGAATGGAATGCATGACTAAGGTAGATCTGATCTCACAGAGGATTTAAACTTTACTGCATCTAAGTCTTATGATTGACTTCCACAAACTCTGTAAGAAGTGGTCAGATAATTTTGTGAGCTGCTAGAGATCAACTTCACTTTTCACAAAAAAATGATAAACAATTCAGGGAATAGGCCTATTTAGAAATGACACTGTACAATGGCAAACAACCAAGATGCTCACACTTTGCATTTCTAATACTTTAGGAGACAGAAGAAAACCTGACCATCCATTCAAATTTTAAGTTCTGTTCAAAAGTTGCCCAGCCAGCAACTGGCATCCCAAGGCAAGAGTGAAAAGAGGTTTTATTTATTTTTCGGCACTCTAAGCCTATGCACAGCAGCAGATAATGTCCATCACACAAACTGTAGATGTAGTTTTTGTCATGTAGTTCACATGCTGGACTATTTCTAAGCTATCCACAGAACGTAACTAAAACACAATTCTATTATCAGTAGGCTTAGATTTGATATACAGGTACCTTCACTTTAAAAAATTGAGTGCTCTGCAAATCCAAGCCAGATAAGAAACAGAAACAGAACTGTATCAAGCTGTTTTAATTTGTGGTTCTGACTAAAGACTCCCACAATCCCCTTAGCAACTGGAGATGAGTGTCCAGTAAGTAACTGTGTCTGCAGAGGTGCTGGGAAGATTAAAGCCAGGGTGATCTGCCCTAGGTAATGTAAAAATAATATTGCATGGTGTTGGAACCACACTCTATTCCTGATAAATGGGCTATAAATACAGATGAATACAAGCAAGATGAAAACAATACAGGGATGTTTTGTACTGAAAATCAAACACAATGACTGGTTTTCCTTTTTGCTTCTTTGAAACCCTTACTTTTTTAAGTCCATCTACTTAAAATGAACAATCTTGTCTTTTAATTTTTTTGTTTTTACCCTACTAGATCAAGCTATTATGAGATGTTTATTAGGAATCGTGGAGTAGCAGAGAATACATTTTATTATCTATTGCAGCCTGTTACATAATCATAGGAATGCAGAAGAGCAGGAAAGGATCATAAAAGGCCGCCTGGTTCATGCCTCTGCTAAACCCGGATCAACATGTTATTATATCTAAGCCTTTTCTGGCAGATATTTTTCTGACGTGTTCTTAACAACATTTAGTGATGCTGGGCTTCTACAACCATCTTCATGATCTTTTATGGCCTCACCATTAGAAAATTCTCCTCTGATGTGAATCTCAAATCTGTTACTTCTTCATAACAGGGATAATTCGCCTCCTACCTGTAAAAGGCTTTTATTCTTCTGAAGATGTTTCGCCTGCCTTCCCTAGCTCAAACGACCACAATTTTTTAATCTTAGTTCTTGCTTCCTACTAGCACTGTTTACTCCATGCTCTTCTACACTCCATCCACTTCATCTTCACTTCTAAGCAAAGCACCCAAAATGAGACACAATATCCCAGGTGAAATCTTATCAGTGGTGAACAGAAAAAAAAAAAAAACAAAACCCAAACCCAAAACAAACTGTTGCTTTGCTCCAATTAGCTTTCATTGGAAAGTTAGAAGAAACCTGTAACTGGACTAGTCATGTTTTCACATTTTATAAATCTTACTATTTGCTTACCTTTTGAAAGATAGCAAAACATTGTTGGCACCTGTTGAGCTTGTGATCACAAGGTTCAGATTCTTTTCTCAAGGACTCTTACCTAAATAGCTGTCACCTAAGATCTTTTATTTGTGAATTGTTTATTCCTGTCTATGTGCAGAGCCTGGCACTTTCAATTTTATTTAGACCATTTATCCAGTTCCTCAAGAGCTCCTTGAATTCTAATGTTGCCCTCCAGCATGCTTCCTGTCCTTCCTAGCTTCATGTCATCTGCAAATGTATTAAGCATATTTCCTCTTCCATCATTCAGGTCATTAACAATGAACTGAAATGAACTTGGGACTGGCTCTTGTGCTGTAAAACCTTGCTTGGGTGATCACTACTCTCCACATAAATAATCTGACTAATTTCTCTCCCAAGCGTCTAGACCATGTTTTCTAGCTGTCTTATGAGAACGTCATAAGAGACTGTCAAAAGCCTTAGCAAAGCTAAAGAGTATGAGATCTACTTCTTTTCTCCTGTCTACAAGTCTTGCAAGCCTCTTTTAGAAGAAAATATGGGTGGTTGGACGTGATTTCTTCCTGGGAAATCTATGTTAACTGCTAGTGATCTCCTTATCTTGCAGTCATATAGCTTGTTTAATCATTTGTTCCAGCACTCTTCCAAGAATGGAAATTGAACTCACTAGTATACAATTCTTCTACTCCAACGTCACACCCCATTCAGAATCTCTTGAAGAAAAACTGCTTCAAGTTCTGAGATTTCTTCAACCAATCTTTTAAGCATCTGAGGATGGAGTTAATAAGGTCCAACTGACTTGAAAACTAGTCTAACTAATGCTCTAATTTGTTTTTTTTTTTTTTTCCCTAGTTCTAGGCTGAGACCTAATGCCTTTAGAATTATGTTAACGTCACACTATTTTTGTCAGATAAATGTGCAAAAGGCATCCTGCAATTTACTTTTTATGAGTATCTGTTGTCAATCTCCCCTGATCACTGAGTACTGAAAAAAATAGACTAACCACAGTCATATTTATATTGTCATGTACAGAGATTCATATATGATTTGATTTGGTTTTCTGTAAAGCTCTGTATCTGGAAACATACAGCTTTACAGAGAACCAAATCAGTACAGGGATAACAAAGGACCAAGTCTACACCTGTGCAAACACAGGCAAGCACATCACCCTGTTCCATCATGAGAACATTACATGTTCAGCATACCGATTTGGCTTTATGTGCATTAGCGACTTGAGCTTCTCTTTGCTGAATAAGGCATAAGAGGAAAAAGATATATACCTGGTGCTTCTGTTGTGGTATATGGGCTCTTTTCTTCATTTTCATTGGGCTGATAATCATCCACGTTGATCTGGCAGAAATGGAAGGAGAAGCAGCAAAGCCTTTATCAGACAAAGCAGAGGGTATTCGTTCCCTCAGAAACCCAAGCTGTTCATGCCATCACTGCACAGAGTGCTGGCTGACAGCAGATCTTACCTTGGTAGCAGGCGGGGATTCTCCATCAGCGGTGATTGATTTCAGCTCAATTTTCTCCTCCTTTGTCTCCTCCTCCACAGCTGTTTTTTCTATCTCCTGTTTCTTTTCGGGACTAGCAGTTCTAACAAATTTACAAGATAAGAAGCAAAGAGTTAGAAAGGTGAAAATTCTTTTCATTTCAGGGACTTTGTGTAGTACAGCACACACCACGATAATGATCAGCTGGCTGGCACCTCCATTCTGAGTCCAGCTTACATACCACCTCCACCTGCTTCATCATCTGCAGGCAAAGGCAGAGACTCTGCTCTAACTCTGTGTAGCATCCTTCGATTTTATAGTGTTCTCAATGGCGTGTGGGAGTCCATGCACATGTTTGGGAAGTATGTGCCTGTGTGTTTGTGCACACACATAATCTAGGTTTATCAGCAGAGATCCTTTTGTTCACCCAATGACAAAGGCATGAACCAATTTCAACCCATATCTTGTGGACTTCTACTAGGTTGTCTACAAAGTTATGCCCCTCACTGCACTCCCAAAGCCCGGGAAACCTGCTGATTAGCATGTAGGACACAGCAGAAAGATCTGCACAAAAGATCTACTCCACGGAGCCTGGAAGACAATGAATAGAAATAACCACTAAGAAGAGGCTTTCCTGCTGTTGGCAGCTTGGAATGAAAGAGAAGCTCTACATCCAGCCCATGCCTTCTAAGAGTCTACAGAAACTCTAAAACAACTGACAAGATAAGAACAGCATGTGTCATCTGAAAAGAAGGAATCTGCTGAATATTTTCCTGGCAGTGACAGTCTGAAAATATGCCTTGTGGTCCGAGGCAATCAGAAGGAAACAGGAAATTCAAATGGAATTGTAACATTGACACCATTTCACACTCATTCTCTGCTGGTGCCATGAAAACTCATCAATCACCCAGACTTCCTTTTCTCTGCTCTCATCATTGCAACTGCGAGGACTCCCAGCTCACGACACATGTTTGTCCTTTAGTTTTGAATTCTTTTACATAAAACTGTATGTATACATAATTCCATATATAATTAATCACATATATATAATCTATACACACCGATGGAGAAGTTATACATATATATTGCATATACACACACACTTTTATATATGTGGATAATGTGTTTAATTATACTCACAGGACTGCATGCATATGAGTGTAGATAGGTGTATGCAAATGGATTTACCTAGCTAGCTTTTTCCTTTCTTTTTCCTCTTCCTCCTCTTTCTGTGCAGATGTTAAACTCTCAGCATCAGCAAGGTTGTCCACAGCAATGGCCAAAAATACATTCAGCAGGCTATCTATGTGCTACTTAAAGAAAACGGGCTTTGAAAACTGCAGAACAACATTACACCAAAGGTTTCCTAATGGAAAATTTTTAGCAACCTGTTATCAGATTGGATTTTCGAAATTTCCATTGCACACAAATGTTCAGGATGGGCATATCCAGCATGCACAAACCTACACATTCCATCCAAATGGCTAACACACTCTGGGAGGTTTCCAAAGTTTCACAGCAGAGCAGCTGATATAAACCATCCAGACTTATATTTTAGCTTCCAATTTCCCCAGAGTCACTTTGTGCAACAAATCCCACTGAAGATAAGGGCAGCACTGAATGCTTTGCTTCTTTGACAGCTTAGGTCACTTTTATTAAAGCACTCTCATATTCAAGAGCCTTATATCATAAGACACCTGAGCTTTCCAGTTTTGGCCTATGTACCAAAGGTTGAACAACCTCATTATAGCTATTCCCACAGATATGAGTGGATTTTATGCACAGCAACCACAGCACTCTCATTAGCATTTCTGAGGCAAACAAAAGGAAATTAATTTAGTCTGGGCATTGACGGGTTGAGCTGACAGCTCTGCCACCTCCTAGCAGAGAGTCCACGCATGGCCAGTCATGCTCATGTAGCTGAAAGGAAAGGAATCGCAACTGTTTTCTTGTTTTGCCAGTCCATGTTCAGATCTCATGTTAGAAATCTGAACTTCAGCTTATTTTATAAATTTATTGAGGTTGGGTCTTATTGCACCATTAAAACTTTTAAGCAAACCCCCATTCAAGGCTTAGTCTGGAACTACAGCCATCCTCTCCCTGGGCTCCAAGGTCTAATGGCTCCAAACTCAGCCAGCATGTGGAGCTGGTTCACATTTTCCTCTGTAGTTCACAAGGAGATCCAAATTGTAGCTTTTTTAAGCTGTCAGGCAGCCAGCCTGCCTTGACCTTCAGATAAGTGAAACTGCACCATCGCACTTTGAAGAGAGGGCATGCAGGTCAAATAACAGGGTTTGAGAGATATGAATTATGAGGAAAGGCCACAAGAGCTGGGCTAAGACTACAAGGTGGCTTTATAGAAGAAAATATAAAAAGAAATGTCACCTCTGACACAGGAGGACCATTTATTAGGGAGGCAGAAACTAAACATGAACAAATTAGGAGCAATCTGAGATGTGGAACAGAACCATAGCTCTATATTATATGCAAATTCCTATGAAAATACTTTCATGCAATGGACTTTGTACCTCCTGGGATATGTACAGTGCCCTCACTTCACCTTGAAGCCAGAGAGAACTGAAGATACTTTACACCAACAGAGGCTGGAAGATAACAGAGCACACGGTTTTCTGTTTGAAGAACACACAGGTTGCAGTGACCGAAATGGAGCATGGTTCTTGTTAGTTTATACATTAATTAATATATGATATCACACAAATCAATTATGTCAAACCTATGTTACTCCTGTTACAGCATTTGTATATAGCATATTGTATATTATACATATGTTTATTCCAAATAAGGCTTGGATGAAAGCACATAGAATATATTACTGAAAAGGCAATTAAGCAAAAATATATAGTACGTACAGTAGGTACGTAGATTAGTTTCATCAATTTTTTTTTCCCTGCTTTCTTCAGAATAAAGGGGAGTGAAAAATAAAAACACTACACATGCACAGATACTAAGTAAAAGCTAGCACGTGGAACTGGCACATAGCTGGCTCTTACAACTGTTTATACACCTAAGCACCAGCTAAAATTAAACAAACTTGTTTAAATTCTAGCAGTGCAAATGCCAAATTCAAACCTAGGGTAAAGGTAAAAATGTAAGGTATGAAATTCATTATTTTCTGACATGACAAAGTAGTAAAGGGTGGTTTTAAACTGAGCCCCCCTTGAAGAAAAGAGTAGCATCAAAGGATACAGTTTCCACAGATGAAGAGGATGATGAAGTAAATACAGACCAACATTCCTGGAAAAGAGGGGCCGCCATAAGCCATGATCCCATCATACATCACCGAATTCCAGTCCTCCCCAGTCAGGATCTAAATGACACATTCCCACCAATAAGGGATACAGTGTTAGACCACAAAGAGAATTTGAAAACCCCGTTAACACAAATATATCTATTATCCTAGAGAACACTCCCTCCCCCAGAATGGCTGGACACTGTCTGTGTCCAACTAGGAAATTAAAAAAACAACAGAATAAGGAGAATGCAAAAAGGATCTGCGCTCAAACCATCAAAAAACTGCAGATGTCCCCTTAAAGATGATGGATGAAGCCAAATGGCTCTCCCAGACAACTCTGTTCAAGTCTCCCCACCTCTTACAGGCATTCCCTCTCATATCTGTTGTTTCAGAAAAGCTGCACAACCTATAGCACTGAAGACAGTCCTCAGCACAGCCCTCCCTGCTACTTTCCTTCATCTTGCACATGAAATCCTGACCCTGATGCTCTTGGTTGATCACTCCCAAAACTGCAGTCAGCTTAAAGGTTGTTTGATTACTTCTTTAGTGCTGTGAGCAGATATTTGTTCCCCATCACTGTGGGCGGGTGAAGGACAGCTGCAGGGTTGGACTTTGGCCGCCCTGGGGCATGACAACGGCCATTATCTTGTCCTACCCTGCTAAGACCTGGTGGCCTTGATACACACAGGGGTTTTAGCTTTGGTTGCCCACTTTAGCAGCTGATAGCCTGATAGCCTGTCTTGGGGACTGTCAGGCGGCAGCATAAGGGTGCAGGACCTGCTCTCTGTCTCACCCGATGGGAACACAATGTGTTTGCCCCACTGAGATCACTCGTTCCCTTACCTGAAACACAGTAAGGAGGGACTGGGGGAAGTTGTCGAATGTACTCCTCCTGGTCTGCATCTCATCAAAGTTAAACTTGCCCCCAAAGAGCTGCATCCCCAGGAGTGAGAAGATGATAATGAAGAGGAAGAGAAGCAGCAACAGGGAGGCGATGGAGCGAACTGAATTGAGCAGTGAAGCCACAAGGTTACTCAGGGAGTTCCAGTATCTGGGAGACAACATAGAGGCAGTTAAAATTCCTCCAGTCCAAGACAGGTGCTCATGGACTGCACAGGATATCGGTTCAGGCTGCCTTCTGTGTATAAGCAGTCATTTCCAAATACCCTGTTAAGCAGTGAATCATTGATGTGCTTCCCTAAGATAATGAGACCTACTGCAGCTAATGAGTAATTTTACTACCACACGTGTACATACACGATTCCCTCCACCCCCTATCCCATATACACACCCAGAAGATTATTGCAGCACTCTCCATCTAAAGCTCTGCAAATCTTATATCAATATACGGTGATTAGTTCTTGCTGCTTCAGTGAGTTACATTCTAACCAACCTCATTACAACATTCACAGATGTTATGGCAGCTAGAATACCTCACTCCAGAGGATGGCCTGTAATAACTAACAAGAGCAGATGGAGAAACAGTTTGGATGCAAATACAAACTTGTCTAAAATCTGGTGCATTTGGGTATGTGCTTGGGCTCACTAACACATACAGGTTGCTAAGCTTTCTGGAACTGAGAGGAATGAGAGAGATATTAAAGATCCTTTCACAGAGTAAAAGAGACTCCAGGTCTACATCCATAAAGTTCAGAGTTTCTGTTTTCAAAAATTTCCTATTTTCTAGTTTCTAAAGTTTCTGTCTAAGGAGAGCAGACCATCGCTGCTTTTTTGGGTATCAAAACCCAGTATACTTCCTCAAACAGACTGCAGAACATTTTGGTAGATCTTCGTTCAAGAGAAGGGATGGTTAAAACCTGTTCTTCCAGTGTATTCAGGTTTGGGCCAAGATCAGACTGATGCAAAGAAAGGATACTGCCCTTGAGGTCCCAGTTTAAGGTTCAAAGAGATGCCAGTAGCATGCTCTGCTGCAGCATGTCAGTTTGCTTGCATTCTTTACCAGCCTGCAGAGTAGCCATGTGTTTGAAAAAGGCTTTAGAAAAAACTTGCTAAGAAATTCACTACATTAGTCCTGAAGCAACTTCCACTTTGTTCTCATACCTGCTCAACCAATCCTAGTCTACTGCTTAGCTGGTCATGACCACTTCTCTTTTATACAGTTTTGAGCCTGACAGGGCTTTCTGAAGCTTAAATGTTATCTTCCAATCACCTCTCTTTGAGTGTACATTACTAGCAAGTTTCAACAGCTTTCACAGGTCAGCAAGTCAGTAATGTTTGCCTGTAATCTCTTTCTTCTAGCACCATCTCCTGTGGACTACCACCATGTTTTGAGATTTCATAATGGAATCCACCATTCCTCCACTCAGTTATCCCAAAGTCTGTAACACTGAACATTTCTCTTCTTAGGGGATTCTGAATTTCTAGCCATATTTTCCTTGAAGACAAAAGTCCCATTTGAAAGGGGCAGCAGACATGTCTTAGCTCTCTTGCTCCTGAGTTAAAATTAAGATTTAAATTAAGATTTAAAAAGTAAAATTAAGATTTTTAAAATGTCAATGTAAAACAAAGTTTTATTTATTTTTTTTTTCCTTTTCTGTCCCATGGAAGACAGGAATGTTTGAGCAGCCCAATCACTTTATGAAGTTTAGCAGTCTGATCTGCAGAGGGACACCACCATGTCCTCAGGTTCAGCAACTGGTTCATCTCCAAGGGCTGAGCTTCAAAGAGAACTGTGATGTTTTCCCTCCAGCCCAGCTTCAGCACTTCAGAGAAGACTAGAATGCTTTAAAGTTTAACTGCAATTAAAGAGATGAGAAATGAAAAAAAATACAGAGCAAAGGTAAGGGCATGGAAGCTGTGGGCTCAGCGCCACCAAATATCTGCACTGAATGTGCAATGTAACAGCTGGCTGTATTTGTGTTAATGCTTACAGCTAACATACTTTCACACTTTGGAAGGAAGGGAAAGTGACACAAGAAAAAGGAAAAATTCATTTCTGATGAAACTTGCCTGACTTTAGCATCCTTAAACCATAAATTGACTGGGTCCAGAATATAGGTCCAAGTCCTCCAGTGTCAGCCAGTGCACACATTTTATAAGTCTAACAGTGCCCTTAAGAGGCCTACAGTAAAGCTGTTATGCATCTGAATAGTCTCAGTGACTCACTTGAAGCTTAAATGCCTTACTATCTCAGAGCACAACTGCACAGACTTTTATCAGCTCTGCATTTCTACAAATGGCTCAATACCTGAGATTCAGTTTCTTATGTAGCTAACAAACTTAAAGCAATTAACTGAGATGACTTGGTGATAAGATTAGAGCTGTTTTATCTGTATACTGAGTGCTGGCTAGAAATACAACACCATTAGAAAAGTAAGCAAACTAATCAGGGGAAAAAAAAAAGATAAAAAAATGAAAAAGGAGAGGATAAGGAAGGCTTGACTTGACTAGCATGTGAAAATAACAATCATCTTAGTGTCCTAGAAGCTTGACCTGAGGTTACTGTCTGTCACATTAGGTGGCTGAAGAACAAACATGAACACCCCCTCAAAGTGAGACCTGAGGTTACTAAGTGAAACACAAGGCTTTTAAGTTAAGAATAGTTGAAGCCCAGACAGAAGTCTCTCACTACTTCATCCTCTTTGGCTAATGTACTTACATAGAAAAAACAGTTACAATAAATCTCATGGCACTGTTGGATGGAATCAGAGGGTTTGGATCAGACAGCATGTAATGATAGGTGGAAGGGAAGGCACTGATGTTGCCTCAGAGTTACAGGGAAATGAATGTGCTTCTTAACATCTCCCACTAGCAGATCCCAGACTATTGAGGATGCCTGTGAATGAGGCTCTGCAAAACCCCAGTGAGCAGGATGTGGTTATGATCCCTGTCTCAAAATGGAGGAAAAATGGAGAAAAACTAAATGGTTTTTTCAACATCTCACACAAAAATCAATTGCAGAACTGGGTTAGAACTTAATGTGTTCTTTTATCCTCTTCCCTCTCCTTATTCTCTTCCTCTCCTCTCCATTGCCTTCCACTATGTCTTTATGGTACTAGCAATCACAAATGCAGAGCCTAAAACAGTAGCAACATCAGGTGTCATTGTGGGAAATCTTCCCACACTGTCCATCCAGTGTAAAACCACTTTGCAAGCAGGTACAAAAAAAGATGTACCCTGTTTCTCCTCCCTATAGTTGACAAGTACATATCTAGAGGCAGCATTAGGCATAAACTATCAAATTTTACTGTGGTGTTGTAAATAAAATGATTTATTTTTTAAGTATAAAGGACAAAATATAAGGATTTATAAAGCAGTAAAGGCCTATTTATAAAAAGAAAATAATTTCTTTTCTCACAGCAGAGGGAGATTTCCTGCACAGCCTCATAAAAATTAGAGAGAATAAGCTAAACAGATCATACTGTCTGCTTGTCTAATGTATAAGACTAAATAACTCTGAAGAGTATTTATAATTTTGGAAGAAACGTTTGCTCTTGAAATTCTAAATGCAGTTTTCTAAAATTATGCATTGCTCATCTGATGGTGTCTTTATTTCAATTATATTAGGGAGCTGTATTTGTGTTTTTCCTAGAAGTGTATCAACTTGATGTACTTGGAATTCGTTTGTATTTGCTGTTTTCAATGGAAAACCCATATAAATACGTAAAGATTAGGCTACCTACTGATATACTCTCACCAGAGTAATTTTCCTGCTTTGTGCCTTTTTAATGTCCTTGATTATCACTATTTCTGTCTCCACTGTATGCCCACATATCACTGCTAATGAATATATACTTGACATAAAATGCTACACTATCATGCCTCCTATCCTTCCCAGCTTTCTAGGACTGTATCTTTCTGTATTGTCCTTGCACTCAAGTGGCGTATTCCATCAGTATCAATAAAATAGTCAATAAATTATCATTGTATTTAGAGCTGAGTGAATAATGGAAACTTTTGTGTTTTACTAGAGAATATCAGAGGTAAAAGTTTTGCATTAATGCCAGGTTTCTCCTGCAGTAAGACATGAGTGGGCCTAAAATACTGTTTTGGAGGCTTGGGCTAGGGCCTTCCACAGGAGGGTGAACTTCACCCACAGAGGGGAAAAGTCATGAAGAAAATTATGAATAATTAAACCTCAGATAAATCTGAGACTAGTGCAACCTACTTGCCAATATTTTAGGAACAAGAAAGAAGGCAAACTCCAGTTAATACATTATGAGTTATTCCTCAGCTCTGTTCTTTACATGTAAGCCCCTGTACAAATTGCAAGAGGTGGATTCCAGGTAACACTTGCTTCCATTAAATGAAAAGTAAAGTAAATAGTCCTAGTTTTGTTTGGTTCCAACATTACATCTCTGCCAGAAGCTTTAGGAATATCTGAGTACTCGAACAGCTCAAGCTTCCTAAAGTATTAATGATATTCTCTCAGCATTAGCCTTTATAATAGAGAATTCTCTTAGCTAGACTATATGTTTTGTGTAGGAATGGAGAAATGTCTTGAAAAAACAATGACCTCTCCAGGATGCTATGTTGAAGCTTATGCTTTTATAGCTATTGGTATGTTGCCCTGGGTGTATCCTATTACCCAATGCCTGAAACAGCTACTGGTTTCCTCAGAAACCAAGCCTGGGACTCAGTGATGATAGCTTTAAGACCCAAAGATCCAGGAAAAACAGTCACCAGACCAGAGATTCCCACTATCTCTGAAAGGGCAAAGATGACTTTCTTACTGGAAACTTATGAGCTGGAATATTTTTCCTTCTTCTGTGATCACAAAACTAAACAGATGACCTTTTTTTTCTTTTTGGATAGTTGTAGGCTTGCTTTGGCCTCTCTCTCTGAGACTGTAAACTTATTTTCTGTCTCTGCCATCTGACCCTGAAAATCATCCACTCTGCCAGAAAGCTGAGGCTCAGAAGCTTTAGGGGTAAATCTTGTAGGATGCACAAGTGCTTTTTTTTTTTTCTTTTTTTCTTTTTTTTTTCTTTTTTCTCTCTGCCCCTCAGCTCTGCCACCTTGACCATATTCCAGTTTGGGTCATGTTTTGCTTGTGCACTGTGGTTTTTTATCTCGAATTTGTCATAAATTTCCTTTTGGGGAGTTGATAGCAAATCTAGGGACATTTTCATGGTTGAGCTTGCAGAAAATGCACTCGTTCACCATCTCAGTCAGGTTTTTTATAAGGTGCTGACTGGGGCCCACATGGGAAAAGGCAGACCCGGTGCTGATTCAGGTGAGCATTTGGATAGATTTCTTCCAAGAGCTCCCATCTGGGTAACCCGGGAGCTGATCTCTCCTGTAACTTTCCCTCAAGCTGAAAAACTCCTGCCAAACCAAGCTGGTGTTTTGGGCATACCTGACTGCATGAAACAGTGACTATTTAATAATCACCACTGTGCCTTTATGCAGAAGGAGCGGAGAAAGAAGAAAAAAGGAAAAAGAGGTGAGACTGAAGCCTGGAAACGTCTGGTTCCTACATAAAACTGCTGCTTGATGCTGGAGTCCTCTGAAGGAGAAGGGTTGGCAATATCCTTCGCCTGTAGTTGCTGGTGTTGACACTGTTTCCCACTCAGGCCACTGTTGAGTCTACTGGAGCTGGCATAGACTCCTCAGTCAAACGTTGTTTTGGCTCAAAGCCATCTTTCAAGCTCCTCTCCATCATCATAAAGCAACAGAAAAGGTCACAAGGCTATCTGCTGTTTTGTTTTTACTTTGTATTTTGCAGGGAACAGCAAGAGCCCAAGCTCAGCTCACATTATCCTTCCAGATTTCAGTTTAACAATCTGGATGCTATCAACTGTCTCCAGGCTCCTATGCCAGACTCCTCACCATCCCTCACCACTCACGTCAGGAATATCCAGTCCGTACAGCTCTCCCTGTTGTGCCACAGAAGATGAGGACTATCAACCTAGCACTCTCACTACCCAGTTAGTGTTAGAAAAAGTGAAAACCTAAGGATGTGAGTGACTTGGATCTATGTATGTTGTGCATTGAGCAGTAGCTCTCTTTCATTCCCAAAGAAACACAAAAGTACCTTGTGATTTTAAATATTCTTAGGAGCCGAACACATCTCAACACCGAAATGCCCAGTGGTGACATGATCTTTGTCTCAACCAGAATCGTTTCCAGGATTCCTCCACACACAATGAAACAGTCAAAGCGGTTGAAGAGGGACACAAAATAGGCCTGGAGACCAAGGCTGTACATCTTCAGCAGCATCTCTGCAGTGAAAAGAGCTAGCAGCACCTTGTTGGCAGTGTCTTATGAAAAACAAACAGAAATAGATTAATGAAACTTATTCAAAAGGTCATCACAGCTAACCACTGGCCCTCGACTATAAGGAACCCCTTTCTGGGAAGGTTAACTTCATATAAGCTTGGGTCAAAGAATGGAATTCAAAAGCATGAGCATCTCATTCACAGAAACGTTTTATAAAGCTGCTTACAGTGTTTCTTATGTATTGCACATACAGCTGTGATGTATTACACAACCACACAACCTCCATGTCAGGGACATGCCTTCTTGTGCCCAGCCTCCCATCACACTTGTCATCTGCAGATGAGAGTGGGAATAGAAGAGCTGCTGTGCTACCTACTGTTGCTTAATAAAGCCTTTCATCTGCTCTCACCTCCAGTGGGGATTCAACTGCTCTGTACACAGAAGAACTTTACAAATCACTCTTCCTCACCTCCCTGATAACTAGAATTTGTTATAAATGCCATTCCAGGAAAAACCTTGGAGAACCTGTGGCTCCATGTAGCTATGCATAAATGGGAAATCCAGTTGCTGCAAATATATATTTAGCGTAAGCTTCTGATTTCACCTACACTGAGTGGGACTCTGCTTTAGCTGGAAATAAGAAACTTATGTTTTCCTTGAAAATGTTCCCATTTTAGGCAGATATTTTTGGTATTATTTAAGATCCTCCACAGACAGAGGACTATTTGGAGCTGTGTATGCTCCTTTTCCATTGTGTGAGCTAATCCATCAGCTCCTTCCTGAGCTCCTTTTTCAACACCGACCACAATAAACAGAACCATGAGCCCCTTCTTACCTTGAACCTCTGTGAGCCAGTCTGGCTGGTTGTAGTGCTCAGAGGCAATGGTAAGGGTGTTGAGAAACACAAGGAAGATAACCAGCCAGTAGAAAACATTGGACTTGACAGCAGCACGGCACTTTCTTCTGCAGAATCGATTCCATCGGCGCCAGTAGCGACTTGAAAAATTGGAAAAGAAAACGTTCTTTTCAGGTAGGGATCCTTAGGCTATTGCAAATCTCTGTCAAGAAAGACTCTAGTTGTGATGTATTGTTCAAGAGTGGTAGAGAATAACTTTAAAGTTCATTCTGAGAAATGTTCTTTTTCTCATCTGAATCAACGGTTGTGATCATCCTTCCTTTACCTATAGGACTAGTTAGTCTTAAGCCAATTTGCAACACTTGGGGGGTGAATTCCTCTTCAAGAAATACCTTTATCTGATTAAGACATGTAGCACAGCCACCCTGAGAGGGCTTTTTTAGCCCTGTTCCCACCAAAATAGCTATTCTTCTTGCATTTAATGTTTGTGGCCTGCAAAGGAACCTTGCCCAGCCTCAGGATAGTCAATGAAAAGGTACCCGCTATATACCATGGACCTTTGGATTGAGCCTTTGTAAAGGTGAGGTCAAACAAAATCCGTGGAACATTTCCAACATTCAGCAATGTTCAGGAGTCAGCCCCAATACGAGGTCTAACTCTGAACAGAAAACCAAAACTTAGGGAACCTCAGCATCTCACCTTCATGCCTGGAACTAAGGATACTATTTGCTAATCAACAGACCTTTTAAAAGTTTTTCTTCCATGAACACATCCCCTTGTGTCACTGATTTCTGAGGGTAATTACTAACCACAGAAGATATTTAAAGCTAATTACACACCTCCTACTCTTCAGAATTTAACTTGCATAGCAACCAGTTTCCAGGCAACACTTGCCACTGTATAATAAATCTAATAGTTTTATATAGATATTATATACATGCACGTCCATGTGTGTGTTTGTGTCTCTTTAGAGACACACACACAACACATTACAAGAAGACAGAAATTTTCTTAGCTAGTCTTCTCTGATGTATTATTTCTGGTGACAAACTATGGCCATGCTTGAGGTTGGGGTTGAGCATCTATATGAAGTAAAGCCAGGCAACGGGAACATCGTACGCTGGCACAGAATTTTGCAAGACTATTTTAACAGGCAATCAAATCCAGGCTGTTTTAGATATGCAATTTATAAAGGCACCCAGTCTAGCCAGCATAAATATTTAATAAGGTTTGTGTGTTTTGCAGTGGATTTGGGACATGTACTGACCTTGCCAACTTTCAAAATGGGCACAACACTTAGACTTTCACATTGTCTTTAAATCATTAGCAAATCTACATACTTTTGTGTGTATCTGTGCACAAATTTGCATGCACATGGCCACGTGATGCTACCAGTGGGTTTTTTTTGTGCTTACATCTACATACAAAGAAATCCACAAGTTATACAAATGTGATCATCGCACACAGCTCTTTGCACAGGGATGCATATAGGCAGCATATATGCACATGTGTGTTCTATTGTATTACTGTTTTTTTATTTAGGTAAGCTGAAGGACAGAGTTGCTCACTTGTTCCAGTTATTCTGAAAATAATTAATTTAGTTTTTTATAAAACTGACTTTTATTTTAGAGTTATGGAGGCAGCTAGGTTCCTACTGAAGAAGTGGAAATAGACTGGGACGTCAACAACCAAGTTCCACAAGTCCAGTCAGCCTTTCCAAGGGAAACCCATAGATGACCACCTGGGGACTGCTTCACATTTTTGAAAGCTTTAAGTCAACAGAAAGAACACCACCAGAAGAGCTCCACATGTCCCATGGTGAAAGGGAGAATTTCATAAATAAGATGCAAACCTCACCAGCTGAAAGATTTACAATCAACCAAAGCAGAGTAATGCAATGAAGTGTAGGAAAGAGAACCTTGAGCTGACAGGATTGATGTTGATGGATGTAGTTTAATTATGTGGTTGAACTTTTTATTCTTCTGCTTTTATATTTTATCTCTTGAGATACGTAGGTAGCAATCAGATAGGTACTTCTGTGTGAAATACCATCAATAGTCCCTATGCCTTGTTTTAGTATGAAACTAAGAAAAAGCATTGTGATTTTTGGTAGAAGACTGACTAAAATCTGACAAGTTTGGCAGTATCTTCTAGAATCAGCACTGTACCCCACAGATGCAGGAGCAAACCACTTCACAAAATAAGGAACAAAACCAATGGAAAGGAGGAAAAACAAAAGTCACTTTTACTTACCTAAACTTTGATTTTGAGATCCGATGCCTGAAAGATAAGAATTGCCATTAAAGTCTCTGAAGCTGCCCCATACCTCCCAGGCTTTAATGAAAATAGTAACAGAAAGAAACAGTTAAGCTCAATTTTTTAATGGATCTTGTTTTCCTTTTGAATCTCCTGTAAGTTAATGTAGGCGCTGGGCATGGATAGAATTCCTTGATATAGAAATCTTGGGTTTTGGCAGGAGTCATGAAGCGGGAATTATGCCCTGATGGAATTCTACCGCCTACGGACATCAATGAACTAGCTTTTTTCCTGGGTAAAAGACTGGTCTAACATTAGGGGCACTCTACATCTGCTACCAAATTTATTTTTCAAGAATGACTCTTTTATTTTTAGTCACTAGGTTTGTTTTTCTTGTATTAAAATATGTATGACTTTATCCAGACAGATTTGTTACTTTCACACATCACCTGTCACTTCAGGATATATAAGCACATTATGAAAACATGGGGAAAATAATGCTTTCTTTTTTCCCAGCAATTGAAGAAAAAACAGTGTATGGCATATATTTTCAAACTTAACACTTACCTTTGTTATCTGTGTAAATGGGTTTGAACTCACAAGGTTCTGATTAACAGATTTTGTTACCATCGATGAAATTTTGGGAATTAAACATTCCTGAACATTTGGTCATCTTCCCACTATATATGTGTTTAAATATCCAATTCCATGCACTCAGATTTATTCACCTAAATAATATCATTAACCTTTTATGAGAAGGTGCAGGCAAAGCTAGAGATAGACCCCAATTCTTTAATTATGACCTTGCTCTGCAAGGTATGTGGATGAAATGACATGAGTCAGAAGTGATTTAGGAAGCTGCGAAATCCACTACCAATAACAGAAGAAATGAGAATCTGGGGAGTGACTATGAACAAGCCATTTCTGCTGGATTGAAGCATTTCTTAAGGTTCTCTTTATGACAGGAAAGTGATTCATTGTTGACAACCATCAGCAAAGGTCGTACTATACTGGCTTAAAAATGGATTCACTGTTAGTAGACATGGGACAAAGTAATTCTCAAATCATCTAACGCTACTTTCTGTAGCAGTCTTAAAAATGGTCATGTCCCTGTTCAAGGACATCAGTCACTGACAAGTACTCAGTGATGGGTCACTTTCCTTCTGTGAAAAAGATTTTAGTGATAGGAACATTTCACCAGCAGATGGTCTAAGCCAAAAAAAAAAAAAAAAAACGTTTTTGCCCAGGGTAAAAACTAAGTAGCAGGTTGAAATTCTTTAAAGGAAAGCAGTGGATACACACAAGAACCTGATAAAGAAGAAATAATGCACTGGCTGAACAGAATGCTAAATTATGCTGCAGAGACAAAGTGAGCTTTAACAAGGTTGACGAGTGAAGCACCTACAAAGCATGTCCTTATTGTCAAAGCTATCCCAGCTTCTCACTGAGAATTCTCACCTGAAAAGTGCCACCTACAAATGGTAAGGGATCAGGTTTATAGACAACAGGAAAGAACGCTCAGGCAAAGACAAAGAAAAGGAATAAAAAATTGCCATGAAGGAGAAAACTGGGCATTGCAAAGGGAATGGTGAGGACTTTCATAGGAAAGGGTTGGCAGGGGGAGGAAAAGAGAACAAGAGATATTATGGGGAGCCTGACAGGTGGAAGGTAAAAGACTGAGAGTGTGAAGTCCTCTGGTGACCTCACTGGCTAACAGATTCCCAGTAATGGAGCTGTGTGGTGTTTAAGGAATCTTTTATTTATTTAAGCAAAAGAGATGTGGCAGATGTAGTACTCATCATGCATATGATAATTATATCTTTGGATCATTATGAGCAACAGCCAAGTGCATTCAGTGCTCCCACAGGTTAGCTACAGCGTTTCCCCCGCCCTTGCCTTACTGCTGTGGCAGAAGGCTTTATCACATGTAGGTGTGCTTTATATATAGAACAGGACAAGTATGAAGGAAGAGATTTATATTTAGAGGCAGAATCCAAGAGTGAAACAGAATTTTGGAAACACGAACTGCACAATAGCTGATCTGAAAACACTATGCCTGAATCTTAAACACATTTTTAAAATGACCCTTACAACGAAGAATCTTTTGTCTTTCAGATCCAGGGTTACCTACATCATACAAAAAAGTGGTTTTACCGTGTCACCAAGGGGTGTCAAATAGTCTGGAGCTGAGGTCTTGCCATGGCATCTTTGTAACACTCCAAAATGGCACTTGCCAGGGGTTCAGGGTGGAACAGAATCTCTGCTGAGTTTAAACATGGATCTCTTGTATCCCTGGTATCCTGGGAGATTTATGTCATTGGGAAAAAAGAAGGTCCCCATTTGTGTCCGGGTCTGGAATGTCTTGAGAAACTATTATTAAAATGATGGCCGCACCCAAAGAGTGGCTG